>NC_134353.1:46395352-46590352 GCF_048569485.1 Anomaloglossus baeobatrachus | reverse complement strand
ACTACGCTGGCTCTGGGTGGAATAACCCATCATATCGCAAAATTTAATGGAAATCAGAAATATAGATAGCCCATAATAAGTATTAGAGTGAAAGCAGCTCCGTAGAAATCTATATATGAAAAAAAATATATAGATATCCCATAATAATGAATTAAGTAAATGCAGCTCCATAGAAGTCAATGTAACAAGAGTCTATGGAAATCAAAGACATAAATATTCCATAATAATCAATAAAGTCAATACAGATCCATAGAAGTCAATGTAACAAAAGAGTATGGAAATCAAATATATAATCAATAAAGTCAATACTGCTCCATAGAAGTTAATGTAACAAAAGCCTATGGAAATCAAAGACATAAATATCCCATAATATATAATCAATAAAGTCAATACTGCTCCATAGAAGTCAATGAAACAAAAGCCTATGGAAATCAAATACATAAATATCCCATAATATAATCAATAAAGTCAATACTGCTCCATAGAAGTCAATATAGCAAAAGCCTATGGAAATTAAAGACATAAATGTCCCATAATATAATCAATAAAGTCAATACTGCTCCATAGAAGTCAATGGAACAAGACCTTATAGAAATCAAATACATAGATATCACAAAATAATGAATTAAGTAAATGCAGCTCCATAGAAGTCAATGTAACAAAAGCCTATGGAAATCAAAAACATAAATATCCCATAATATAATCAATTAAGTCAATATGGCTGGATAGAAGTTAATGTAACCAGACCCCATAGAAATAAAAACATAGATATCCCATAATAATAATAATAATAATAATAATAATAATAATAATAATAATAATAATAATAATAATAATAAAGTCAAAGCAACTTCCTAGAAGTCAATGTAACAAGACACTATGGAAAAAAAGACATAATCCCATAATAATCAATAAAGTCAACCCAGATCCATAGAAGTCTATGCAATAAGACTATATAGAAATCAAATAGTTAGATTTTCCATAATAAAGGCAACATAACTCCCTAGAAGTCAATCTAACAAGACACTATGGGAAAAAAAGACATAACAATCCCATAATAATCAATAAAGTTAATACAGCTCCATAGAAGTCAATGTAACAAAATCCTATATAAATCAAACACATGGATATCCCATAATACTATAATATAACTCCCTAGAAGTCAATGTACTATGGAAAAAAAAGACAAAACAATACCATAATAATCAATAAAGTCAATACAGATCCATAGAAGTCAATGTAACAAGACCCTATGGAATTCCGAACTATATGTATATCCCATAATTAATTAAATCAAAACAGCTCTATAGAAGTCAAACACAAAAATATCCCATAATAATCAATAATATAAATACAGCTACATTGAAGTCATTGTAACAAAACCATATAGAAATCAAATACATAGATATCCCATAATAATAAAGTAAATAAAACTCACTAGAAGTCAATATAACAAAGCACTATAGAAACCAAAGACAAAACAATCCCATAATAATCAATAAAGTCAAATCAGATCCATAGAAGTTAATATAACCAGACCCTACAGAAATAAAAGACATAGAAATCCCATAATAATAACGGCAGTTTATAACCCTAGAAGTCAATGCAACAAGACACTATGGAAACCAAAGACAAAACAATCCCATAATAATCAATAAAGTCCATACAGATCCATAGAAGTCAATGGAAGAACACCTTATAGAAATCAAATACATAGATATCCCATAATAATAAAGTAAATACAACTCCTTAGAAGTCAATGTAACAAAACACAATGGAAACCAAACACAAAACAATCCCATAATTATCAATAAAGTCAATACAGATCCATAGAAATTAATGTAACCAGACCCTACAGAAATAAAAGACATAGATATCCCATAATAATAAAATCAATGCATCTCCCTAGAAGTCAATGTAACAAAACACTATGGGAAAAATATACAGAACTTAAATATATAGATATCCCATAATAATTAAGGCAGAATAACTTCCTAGAAGTCAATGAAACATGACACTATAGAAATACAAAACATAACAATCCCATAATAATCAATAAAGTCAATACAGATCCATAGAAGTCAATGTAACAAAACCATATAGAAATGAAAGACATAGATATCCCATAATAATAAAGTCAATGCAACGCCCTAGAAGTCAAGGTAACAAGACACTGTGGAAACCAAAGAAAACACAATCCCATAATAATCAATAAAGTCAATAGAGATCCATAGAAGTCAATGTAACAAAACCATATAGAAATCAAAGACATAGATATCCCATAATAATAAAGTCAATGCAACTCCCTTGAAGTCAATGTAATAAAACACTATGGAAAAAAAGACATAACTATCCCATAATAATCAATAAAGTAAATACATCTCTATAAAAGTAAATGTAACAAAACCCTGTAGAAATCAAAGACGTAGATATCCCATAATAATACAGGCAATATAACTCCCTAGAAGTCAATGTAGCTAGACACTATGGAAATACAAGACATAACAATCCCATCAATAAAGTCAATACAGCTCCATAGAAATCAATGTAACAAAACCATACATAAATCAAAGACATAGCTATCCCATAATACTAAAGTCAATACAGCTCCATAGAAGTCAAAGTAACAAGACACTGTGGAATTCAAAAATATATAAATCCCATAATTAATTAAATAAATACAGCTCCATAGAAGTCAATGTAACAAGGTTCAGTAGAAGTTACAGATAGAGGTATCCCATAATATTTCTTGAAGGTAATAGAACTCTATAGAAGTCAATGCAGAAAGACCCCACGGAAATCAAAGTCATAAATATCCCAGAATATTTAGTCAATACAGCACCATAGAAGTCAATGCAACAAGATCTTTAGAAAATCAAAAACAGATATCCCATAATAATAAAATCAATGCAGCTCCATAGAAGCCAAAGTAACAAGGCTCAATAGAAGTCCCATAATATTTAGTGAAATCAACAATGCTACATGGAAGTAAATGTAACATAAATATACTGTATACTGTACATTCCCATAAGACCTGAATGCAGCTCCATAGAAGTCAATGTAACCAGGCCAAGTTAAAGTCACAGACATAGATATCCCATAATAATTAATAAAATCAATAAAGGAAATGTAACAAGAACAAGTCAGAAACATTTAAAGTAAATTCTAAGTATTGACATCAATACAAGTCAATAGAAGTCAATGTAGCTACGCCACATGAAAGTCGATGGAGTCCATCTGGTCCCATTAAAGTCACGAAAGCAGCATTATGGACTTCGATGACTTCTATGGGGGCATTGTTTTACTGTATTTACTACCTGGTTGACATATTGTCTAATGATGAGCTCATCAATAGACAATATGTCAACCAGGTAGTAAATACAGTAAAAAAATGCCCCCATAGAAGTCACCGAAGTCCATAATGTGATGACATTTGTTCAGTCAATATGACCCCTTAGTTGTCAATGAAGTCAATAAAAAACCACAGAGGAGGAAAAAAGGCACGAGAAACTGATAGGCAATACTACCAATCAACGCTATGTAACAGCCCATAAAAGTCAATGCAGTCAATACAAGTCAATGATGCCCCATAGAAGTCAATGGGCCCTGAACTCAGTCCATAGAAATACATAAACTCAATGTGACCCTAAAAGAAAACAAATGAGATGAGAAAGGTCCCAGATGCAGTAAGATATCGGCCTCCATAGAGCCATATTATCCCAGAATATTAATATGAATGTCGAAACTGCCCGAAATCCCCTGACCCCGGTCCACAGATCAGCATCAGATTCCCAATTATATATAAATATGTAAATGTCTATTTCCAGCCGAGTATAAATAGAAAATGCTTCCAATTGTGTAATATATATGCAAATCCCATGTAACTATTCTACTGGAAGAGATAACATATATAACACATATACATCATATACATAATTTACATAATATACATAATATGCATATATACATGGAAATGTCTAATTACAGATCATGGCCCGGATCAGAAGACATTGTTAGAGCAGCGCTCCGAAAAAAGGTCTAATCCCTTCTGGCGCCCAAGAACACAATACATAGACCTGCTGTATAACATCCGGCCCCAACACTCACAGCATATAACATCTGGCCTATTGCTGAGCCGTACATCACCAAGCACAATGCTGAGCCATACATCACCAAGCACAATGCCGAGCCGTACATCACCAAGCACAATGCTGAGCCATACATCACCAAGCACAATGCTGAGCCGTACATCACCAAGCACAATGCTGAGCCATACATCACCAAGCACAATGCCGAGCCCTACATCACCAAGGACAATGCTGAGCCGTACATCACCAAGCACAATGCTGAGCCATACATCACCAAGCACAATGCCGAGCCGTACATCACCAAGCACAATGCTGAGCCGTACATCACCAAGCACAATGCTGAGCCATACATCACCAAGCACAATGCCGAGCCGTACATCACCAAGCACAATGCTGAGCCGTACATCACCAAGCACAATGCTGAGCCGTACATCACCAAGCACAATGCCGAGCCGTACATCACCAAGCACAATGCTAAGCCATACATCACCAAGCACAATGCCGAGCCGTACATCACCAAGCACAATGCCGAGCCGTACATCACCAAGCACAATGCCGAGCCGTACATCACCAAGCACAATGCCGAGCCATACATCACCAAGCACAATGCCGAGCCATACATCACCAAGCACAATGCTGAGCCGTACATCACCAAGCACAATGCCGAGCCATACATCACCAAGCACAATGCTGAGCCGTACATCACCAAGCACAATGCCGAGCCGTACATCACCAAGCACAATGCTGAGCCGTACATCACCAAGCACAATGCTGAGCCATACATCACCAAGCACAATGCTGAGCCATACATAACCAAGAACAATGCCGAGCCGTACATCACCAAGCACAATGCTGAGCCGTACATCACCAAGCACAATGCTGAGCCATACATCACCAAGCACAATGCTGAGCCATACATCACCAAGAACAATGCCGAGCCATACATCACCAAGCACAATGCTGAGCCGTACATCACCAAGCACAATGCCGAGCCGTACATCACCAAGCACAATGCTGAACCGTACATCACCAAGCACAATGCCGAGCCGTAAATCACCAAGCACAATGCTGAGCCGTACATCGCCAAGCACAATGCCGAGACCAGTCATTATACATGAGTAAAAGGAGGTGAGCTGTGATATCACCTATGGTGGATGGTGAATCTTGTGTTATCTACTGTACAGAGAGGTGTTATCAGTCATTGAGCAGGAGGAGGAGGAGGTGAGCTGTGACATCACATATTGTGAATAGAGGATCCTGACCTGACATCAGATTTAAAAGTTAAAACATATTTACCAAATAAACCTGATTGAAGCAATAGGTCATTTGCTGAGGATACATTTTGTTGAAGCAGATGCACAATTTCTACCTGCTTCCTATGTACAATCAGGAAAAATACATTCATGTCCATTTATGCAGAAAATTGCCAACCTCAGCTCTGCTACATCTGTATCTTGTCCATTGACCTGCTTTGCACATAAACTCCTAAATTAGCAATAATTTAATGAAGTGATATAAGATTTAACCATTCTGTAGTTCCTTAAAGGTATAGCCATAGAAAAGATAAATATAATCAAACAATCATAGCTGAGGATGTAGCAGAGCTAACCACTTCATATTCTATCAATGTAGCTGCAGATCTATGTAGAGCAATGACAAACTCTGCTCTGCTACATTGACACACGGAGCTCTGCTACGTGGACAGTCTCCGCTCCGCTGCATCAATAGCCTTTTTTTATACATCTATAAAGATAGCCGCCGCACATTGCTATTCATAGCACAGACATCTGAAGTGTCTTGATGTTCCCTTCACTCGTCTAATACGGTGTGATTTATTTTTCGCTTCTTAGCGGGGTTTGGTCAGTCCGCCATGTGAGATGTCCTGCCCAGATACAGCTGAATGCACAGGGTCTGGTGGAGAGCCGTGTACTGCACTGCAGGGGAAATGATTAAGGCTGCCACCCTTGCAAGGTTTGCATCACAATCTGACAAGGTATGAGCTGCGGGGATATCTGCCGGCCCGATAACAAGGGATCTATCCACAGATAAACAATTATACTGCATAGCCGTGAGTGTAATCAGTGCAGAGAGACTGCGGAGCAATTCAAATAGCTGCAAAACCAAGAGCAAAATATCCCAGCCCCCCCCATCCGCACTCAGGCTACCGGCTGGACTAGTGCTCTGGAACACTCTGCACTGCAGGGGATGACCCGGAGAACTTCACTGTATGATCTCATTCATATAGATTCAAAACCAAGAGCAAAATATCACAGCCCCCCGACACCCCCATCCGCACTCAGGCTACCGGCTGGACCAGTGCTCTGGAACCCTCTGCGCTACAGGGGATGACCCGGAGAACTTCACTGTATGATCTCATTCATATAGCTGCCAAATCAAGAGCAAAATATCACAGCCCCCCGACACCCCCATCCGCACTCAGGCTACCGGCTGGACTAGTGCTCTGGAACCCTCTGCGCTACAGGGGATGACCCGGAGAACTTCACTGTATGATCTCATTCATATAGCTGCCAAATCAAGAGCAAAATATCACAGCCCCCCGACACCCCCATCCGCACTCAGGCTACCAGCTGGACTAGTGCTCTGGAACCCTCTGCACTGCAGGGGATGACCCGGAGAACTTCACTGTATGATCTCATTCATATAGCTGCAAAACCAAGAGCAAAATATCCCAGCCCCCCTCATCCGCACTCAGGCTACCGGCTGGACTAGTGCTCTGGAACACTCTGCGCTACAGGGGATGACCCGGAGAACTTCACTGTATGATCTCATTCATATAGCTGCCAAATCAAGAGCAAAATATCCCAGCCCCCCTCATCCGCACTCAGGCTACCAGCTGGACTAGTGCTCTGGAACCCTCTGCACTGCAGGGGATGACCCGGGAAACTTCACTGTATGATCTCATTCATATAGCTGCCAAATCAAGAGCAAAATATCACAGCCCCCCGACACCCCCATCCGCACTCAGGCTACCGGCTGGACTAGTGCTCTGGAACCCTCTGCGCTACAGGGGATGACCCGGGAAACTTCACTGTATGAGCTCAATCATATAGCTGCAAAACCAAGAGCAAAATATCCCAGCCCCCCTCATCCGCACTCAGGCTACCGGCTGGACTAGTGCTCTGGAACCCTCTGCACTGCAGGGGATGACCCGGAGAACTTCACTGTATGATCTCATTCATATAGCTGCCAAATCAAGAGCAAAATATCACAGCCCCCCGACACCCCCATCCGCACTCAGGCTACCGGCTGGACTAGTGCTCTGGAACCCTCTGCACTGCAGGGGATGACCCGGGAAACTTCACTGTATGATCTCATTCATATAGCTGCCAAATCAAGAGCAAAATATCACAGCCCCCCGACACCCCCATCCGCACTCAGGCTACCGGCTGGACTAGTGCTCTGGAACCCTCTGCGCTGCAGGGGACGACCCGGGAAACTTCACTGTACTATCTCATTCATATAGCTGCAAAACCTACAGCAAAATATCACAGCCCCCCGGCACCCCCATCCGCACTCAGGCTACCGGCTGGACTAGTGTTCTGGAACCCTCTGCGCTACAGGGGATGACCCGGGAAACTTCACTGTACTATCTCATTCATATAGCTGCCAAATCAAGAGCAAAATATCACAGCCCCCCGACACCCCCATCCGCACTCAGGCTACCGGCTGGACTAGTGTTCTGGAACCCTCTGCACTGCAGGGGATGACCCGGGAAACTTCACTGTATGATCTCATTCATATAGCTGCAAAATCAAGAGCAAAATATCACAGCCCCCCCGACACCCCCATCCGCACTCAGGCTACTGGCTGGACTAGTGCTCTGGAACCCTCTGCGCTACAGGGGATGACCCGGAGAACTTCACTGTATGATCTCATTCATATAGCTGCCAAATCAAGAGCAAAATATCACAGCCCCCCGACACCCCCATCCGCACTCAGGCTACTGGCTGGACTAGTGCTCTGGAACCCTCTGCACTGCAGGGGATGACCCGGGAAACTTCACTGTATGATCTCAATCATATAGCTGCAAAATCAAGAGCAAAATATCACAGCCCCCCCGACACCCCCATCCGCACTCAGGCTACCAGCTGGACTAGTGCTCTGGAACCCTCTGCACTGCAGGGGATGACCCGGGAAACTTCACTGTATGATCTCAATCATATAGCTGCAAAATCAAGAGCAAAATATCACAGCCCCCCCGACACCCCCATCCGCACTCAGGCTACCGGCTGTACTAGTGTTCTGGAACCCTCTGCGCTACAGGGGATGACCCGGGAAACTTCACTGTATGATCTCAATCATATAGCTGCCAAATCAAGAGCAAAATATCACAGCCCCCCTCATCCGCACTCAGGCTACCGGCTGGACTAGTGCTCTGGAACCCTCTGCGCTACAGGGGATGACCCGGAGAACTTGTGTACAATTCTGGTCACCGATATATAAGAAGGACATAGCTGAACTGGAGAGGGTGCAGAGAAGAGCCACCAAGATTATTAGAGGAATGGGGGGGCTGCAATACCAAGACAGGTTATTAAACTTGGGGTTATTTAGTTTGGAAAAACGAAGGCTTAGGGGGGATCTAATCACAATGTATAAATATATGAGGGGACAGTACAGAGACCTTTCCAAAGATCTTTTTACACCTAGGCCTGCGACTGGAACACGGGGGCATCCGCTACGTCTGGAGGAAAGAAGGTTTAATCATAATCACAGACGAGGATTCTTTACTGTACGAGCAGTGAGACTATGGAGCTCTCTGCCGTATGATGTTGTAATGAGTGATTCACTACTAACATTTAAGCAGAGCCTGGATGCCTTTCTTGAAAAATGTAATATTACCAGTTATGTATATTAGATTTTATGACAGGGTATTGATCCAGGGAACTAGTCTGATTGCCGGATGTGGAGTCAGGAAGGAAATTGTTTCCCCATTGGAACTTGTTTGCCACATTGGGTTTTTTTTGCCTTCCTCTGGATCAACATGTTAGGCTACGGGTTGAACTAGATGGACTTAGAGTCTCCGTTCAACCTTAAAAACTATGATACTATGATACTATGATACTTCACTGTATGATCTCATTCATATAGCTGCAAAATCAAGAGCAAAATATCACAGCCCCCCCATCCGCACTCAGGCTACCGGCTGGACTAGTGCTCTGGAACCCTCTGCACTGCAGGGGATGACCCGGGAAACTTCACTGTATGATCTCAATCATATAGTTTCAAAACCAAGAGCAAAATATCACAGCCCCCCGACACCCCCATCTGCACTCAGGCTACCGGCTGGACTAGTGCTCTGGAACACTCTGCGCTACAGGGGATGACCCGGAGAACTTCACTGTATGATCTCATTCATATAGCTGCAAAACCTAGAGCAAAATATCACAGCCCCCCGGCATCCCCATCCGCACTCAGGCTACCGGCTGGACTAGTGCTCTGGAACACTCTGCGCTGCAGGGGACGACCCGGGAAACTTCACTGTACTATCTCATGCATATAGCTGCAAAACCTACAGCAAAATATCATAGCCCCCCGGCACCCCCATCCGCACTCAGGCTACCAGCTGGACTAGTGCTCTGGAACCCCTTTGCGCTGCAGGGGATGACCCGGGAAACTAAACAGTATGATCTCAATCATATAGCTGCAAAATTAAGAGCAAAATATCACATATCAAATAGCCCCCCCCCCCCGATACCCTCATCCGCACTCAGGCTACGGGCTGGACTAGTGCTCTGGAAATTAGAGCAAAATATCACAGCCCCCCGACACCCTCGTCTGCAGGGACTGCTCAGGCTACCGGCTGGACTAGTGCTCTGGAACACTCTGCACTGTAAAGGATGACCCGGGAAACTTCACTGTACATTCTCATTCATATAGATGCAAATCCAAGAGCAAAATATCACAGCCCCCCTCATCCGCACTCAGGCTACTGGCTGGACTAGAGCTCTGGAATACTCTGCAATGCAGGGGATGACCCAGGAAGCTTCACTGTACAATCTCATGCATATAGCTGCAAAATCAAGAGCAAAATATCACAGCCCCCCGGCACCCCCATCCGCACTCAGGCTACCGGCTGGACTAGTGCTCTGGAACACTCTGCACTGCAAGGGATGACCCGGGAAACTTCGCTGTACGATCTCATTCATATAGCTGCAAAATCAAGAGCAAAATATCACAGGCCCCCGGAACCCTCATCAGCACTCAGGCTACGGGCTGGACTAGTGCTCTGGAACACTCTGCGATGCAGGGGACGACCCGGAGAACTTCACTGTACTATCTCATTCATATAGCTGCAAAATCAAGAGCAAAATATCACAGCCCCCCCGCACCCCTGTCTGCAGGGACCACTCAGGCTACGGGCTGGACTAGTGCTCTGGAACACTCTGCGATGCAGGGGACGACCCGGAGAACTTCGCTGTACAATCTCATTCATATAGCTGCAAAATCAAGAGCAAAATATCACAGCCCCCCCGCACCCCTGTCTGCAGGGACCACTCAGGCTACCGGCTGGACTAGCGCTCTGGAATACTCTGCGCTGCAGGGGATGACCCGGGAAACTATACTGTACGATCTCATTCATATAGATGCAAAATATCACAGACCCCCGGCACCCCCATCCGCGCTCAGGCTACCGGCTGGACTAGTGCTCTGGAACACTCTGCGATGCAGGGGACGACCCGGAGAACTTCACTGTACTATCTCATTCATATAGCTGCAAAATCAAGAGCAAAATATCACAGCCCCCCCGCACCCCTGTCTGCAGGGACAACTCAGGCTACGGGCTGGACTAGTGCTCTGGAACACTCTGCGATGCAGGGGACGACCCGGAGAACTTCGCTGTACAATCTCATTCATATAGCTGCAAAATCAAGAGCAAAATATCACAGCCCCCCCGCACCCCTGTCTGCAGGGACCACTCAGGCTACCGGCTGGACTAGCGCTCTGGAATACTCTGCGCTACAGGGGATGACCCGGGAAACTTCACTGTACGATCTCATTTATATATCTGCAAAATCAAGAGCAAAATTTCACAGACCCCCGGCACCCCCATCCGCGCTCAGGCTACTAGCTGGACTAGTGCTCTGGAACACTCTGCGCTGCAGGGGATGACCCGGAGAACTTCGCTGTACAATCTCATTCATATAGCTTCAAAATCAAGAGCAAAATATCACAGCCCCCCGGCACCCCTGTCTGCAGGGACCACTCAGGGGATGACCCGGGAAACTATACTGTACGATCTCATTCATATAGATGCAAAATATCACAGCCCTTCGGCACTCTCATCCGCACTCAGGCTACGGGTTGGACTAGTGCTCTGGAACACTCTGCGCTGCAGGGGATGACCCGGGAAACTTCACTGTACGATCTCATTTATATATCTGCAAAATCAAGAGCAAAATATCACAGACCCCCGGCACCCCCATCCGCACTCAGGCTACCGGCTGGACTAGTGCTCTATAATACTCTGCGCTGTAGGGCACGACCTGGGAAACTTCGCTGTACGATCTCATTCATATCTCGTAGGAACAATTTGGATTTATATACGTCCATAACACAACACCATGAGGCTGCTGTGCCCCATACTGTACCTCTCTGGGATTCAATTTTCTCACTGTTTCCATTTAATGTGTGATAAAAACCATTTTGCAGAGATATTCTTACAGTAATTAGAGGGAATCTGGCACAGTGATGTCACCCACAAAATTATTTATACGCTCATGGGGCTCTTTTAAAGATAAGACCAGCAATATCTGAGTATATGATCAGGCTGTTCCCTCGACACTGAAAAAATAGTGTTTCCATTCATAAGTAAATGAGGCTGAAGAGCTATGGTAGATCTGAAGCCTCCGTCACTCCAGCTCTATTCCCGCCCAGTGCTACATCCCCCTGTATGACTGATGGCTACATTTCCTCAAGTCACACAGCATAGAGGCTGTCAGTAATCAAGGAGAAGGCGGCACTGGGCACGGAATAGAGCTGGAGTGACAGAGGCTTCAGATCTACCATAGCTCTTCAGCCTCTTTTACATACCAATAAAAAAGGTGTTTTCTAATAGCGGAACAGACTGGCCATGTAGTTATTGCTGGACTGATCTTTGACAGCGCTAGATGTTCATATAAAAATCTTTGAGGTGTGAAATCGTGCTGACACCGTCCTTATAAACTAGAAAGACACTCAATTTCCTCCAAATATGATGATTCTCACTGCAAACTTTCTATGTACAATATTTTAACTCTGGCCACAGGGGTATAACATCAGCATAGAATAAGCATTAGTAACAAGAGGAGAAATCACTATGAAAACCCACCCCAGCTATCAGCTGATCAGTAGCTGCTGTCACTCAAAAAGCTACTCATTTTACAAACTTTACTTGCTTGTGTTTCAAAACCTACACATCCGAGCTGACCACTACAGGTATGTATAGAATCAGCCTGATAGTGCCAGTATAGCACTGTATGTATAGAATCAGCCTGATAGTGCCAGTAAAGCACTGTATGTATAGAATCAGCCTGATAGTGCCAGTATAGCACTGTATGTATAGAATCAGCCTGATAGTGCCAGTATAGCACTGGCTTTAGGTTATATAGGAAAATCCTGGTGATTGGTGCGCTTTAAGACTATGTTCTCACGATGACGTTTTGGAAACGGTTTGATGTTGCACAATTTCTGCAGCATTTCTGCACCTTTTCGTAAATTCAATTTCTTATATTTTTTAATTTCAATTTTTTAAGTGAGTTTTTTCTACATGAATCTTTATCGCAAGGAAAATATGCAGAATCAAAAACTTATCATGGCCTTCCCCCCAACTCAAGGTTTAACTAGACAGGAGGTTCCTAGCTGAATCTAGCCCATGAATAAACATTCTACTTCTGTTGTCTGCGTCACGGTTTCCGAACAATTAAGTCATTAAGGGGAACCTGTCACCAGATTTGGTGACTATAAGCTGCGGCCACCACCAGTGGGCTCTTATATACAGCATTCTAACATGCTGTATATTAGAGCCCAGGCCGCTGTGTAGAACGTAAAAATCACTTTATAATACCTAAATGGTGGGTGCGGTGCAGACTGGTCAGATGGGTGTCTTTGTTCTCTGGTGCTGGCGCCTCCTCTTTCGGTCACCTTTGTCCTCCTTCTTCTAAAGCCTGTGTGCATGACGCGTCCTACGTCATGCACACTCACCGGCATTGAGGTCCTGGGCGTGACCAGCATTCAGTGTTTTGGGGGGGGGGTCATGGGTTTCATATCATAGCATTTCTGTATGAAAGGTGTTGATTCGTATTGAATTGATGATGCCCTACAATTGTTTAATTCACTTTTTTTCTCTATCTCGTTCCGTTTTCGAGATAAAAATGCTAACTCCGCTGTTTTCCACCAGATGGCGCTATAGGTTGTTTCATTGCGCAGCGCATGGCTATTTTACTATATCTAGACACCACTTCTATGCCTATAGATGCCGCCATTCTCAAGTTAATGGCGGTGGACAGAATATGGTGGACACACTGTGTGTATATATATATATATATATTTTTTTTTATTATTTTCAAAGCAATCTATACTGATTATAACTATACCCCTCTTTTTCTTTAGATGCTTAAAACCACCAAGCACAGCAGAGTCCTCTCTCTGTTTCAATCTCTCTCAATACCACTTTAAGCCTGGGCACTCTTCTCAAACAGTGGGTAATACCAGGCATCAAAACCAGGTACTCAATACATTATATACTGAATTAACTACAACAAATACCAAAACTCTTTTAACCCCCTTTTTTTTTCTCCAAAGGCAATCACATATTATTCATACACCTTGCTGCCTCTCCTGTACGTACCACTACATATTGTATTTCCTAGGTACCCAAAGGCAAGGTTAGTATTAAACCCTAAAATTAAATGAAACTTTATTTTATATATATATATATATATATATATATATATATATATATATATATATATATATAAACTTACCATTTTATTTATGCTTGCATGGCTCTACCGTCAACCCTTCCCATACTAGGAAAGATTTTGGACCATAAAGTACCTTCCTATAAGCTATACTAACCACTTCATAACCACAAGTACTTAGAACTATAATACAATCCTTTTAGTACTATTCATTGTCCGATAGTACTCTATCCCTTTACTACTCCTATACAATTACCTTTAGCGCAGCAGGTACTAATAATACTTTTTCAATCTTTTTGGCAGGGTACGCGGACCTTGCCTACTGCTTGCAGCTTTACCCCTGTGAGACTAAAGGGTGCTTTACACGCTGCGACATTGCTAGCGTTTGCTAGCGATGTCGAGTGCGATAGCACCCGCCCCCCCCGTCGTAGGAGCGATATGTGGTGATCGCTGCCGTAGCGAACATTATCGCTACGGCAGCGTCACACGCACATACCTTGTCAGCGACATCGCTGTGACCGCCGAACAATCCCTCCTTCAAGGGGGAGGTGCGTTCGGCATCACCGCGACGTCACAGCGACGTCACACGGCAGGTGTCCAATAGAAGCGGAGGGGCGGAGATGAGCGGGACGTAACATCCCGCCCACCTCCTTCCTTCCTCATTGCCGGTGGAGACAGGCAAGGAGATGTTCGTGGTTCCTGCGGTGTCACATATAGCGATGTGTGGTGCCGCAGGAACAATGAACAACATCGCTACGTATGAGACAACGATTTTTAGTGTTTGGACGACCTCTCCAAAACCAACGATTTTTGTCTCTTTTGCGATCGTTGAAGGTCGCTCGTACGTGTCACACGCTGCGATGTCGCTAACAACGCCGGATGTGCCTCACAAACACCGTGACCCCGACGATAAATCATTAGTGATATCGCAGCGTGTAAAGCACCCTTTAATACCTTCTTAATAAACACACTCTGTTTTGAAGCTATTAGTTTCTTCTCCTGTTTCTTGAGCACCAGTTTTTTTCTATTAAAACTGACCCTTTTTGGACTGAGAATCCGTGTTTGCCTCTTTACCGCATCCCTACCATCGCCTACCAGATCTGATCCCCCCCCACCGCCTAGAAATGAGACGACGTGCACACATCCTAGTAGGGTTTGTAGCCCCTTTCAGACCAAAATAAAATTGCATTGAACTTTTTAGATGCAAATTGAATTTTCTTTCTTAATTGAGTAAATTTTGCTCAATTCGAAGTTTAAGAAATTCACACAAAAATATAAGACATAAATTCTAATACTTCAGAAATCGACTTTGTTAAACTTCAAAATTGCTAGAAAATACCAAAATTAAAAGAAAAACTGAATAATCTCAAATATACAAAACATAAAAAAAAATCTAAATATAACCTGGTTTTCTCAATGGACATGAAGTTCTGCTCGCCGCTGCACACTCGATGTTTAATTCATCCAGGTAGGTAGTGCTTCATAGTTGGCCAGTCCACTGATTAATTGTCCTCATTTGCATTTTTTCAATTATAAGTAAGCAAACCGGCGGGTTCCCCAGACAGACTACATTTTATTTAACAAATTCCGACTTTTCTCAGATGAAAATCTCCTGTAAATGTGGCATCCCCATAATAAGATGTGCGAGGTGACGCACCTGTCATCGCTGTCGACCGGTCTTCGCACTAGTATTAATCAGTGGCAAAAATTAAGTCTTCATAAAATTGGCCTCTCTTTTGTTAGAAAATGTGAATAGAAACTAGAGGTCATTGACCTCTTCAGACCAACATTGTCAGCACTCAAGTGAGATCTATTGTTTGCCAAACAAAGAAAGTTAGAACCATTGTGTAACATTTATGGATCTGGCGCTCTGGCATCACTCCCAATAGATGTACCGGTCTCCTATTATTAGACTTTACACATCATATTTTTCCTGTATTCTGTTTAAAAAACAAAATTTCAAAATTATATGACGTTTGTAATGCTAACCCTTTACCTGTGCTTGCTCCACAAAATCCAACAATACCTCCTTTGATGTAAATGTCCATAAACCCTGTCTTGATTGGTTTAGGAGACTACTGGTTGCACAATCACCCAACCCTATTAAGGTCCTGCTATGTAGGCACCACCCCACTTAACCCAAGATGACTCCAAAACATCCAATAATGTTCCCTTTGATGTAAATGTCCATAAACCCTGTTTTGATTGTCTTAGGAAACTTCTGGTAGCACAATCTCTTGTCAGGTATGGCAATCACCCAACCATATTCAGGTCCTGGTATGTAGGCACCACCCCACTTAACCCAAGATGACTAAAAAACATCCAATAATGTTCCCTTTGATGTAAATGTCCATAAACCCTGTTTTGATTGTCTTAGGAAACTTCTGGTAGCACAATCTCTTGTCAGGTATGGCAATCACCCAACCATATTCAGGTCCTGCTATGTAGGCACCACCCCACTTAACCCAAGATGACTCCAAAACATCCAATAATGTTCCCTTTGATGTAAATGTCCATAAACCCTGTTTTGACTGTCTTAGGAAACTTCTGGTAGCACAATCTCTTGTCAGGTATGGCAATCACCCAACCATATTCAGGTCCTGCTATGTAGGCACCACCCCACTTAACCCAAGATGACTCAAAAACATCCAATAATGTTCCCTTTGATGTAAATGTCCATAAACCCTGTTTTGACTGTCTTAGGAAACTTCTGGTAGCACAATCTCTTGTCAAGTATGGCAATCACCCAACCATATTCAGGTCCTGCTATGTAGGCACCACCCCACTTAACCCAAGATGACTCAAAAACATCCAATAATGTTCCCTTCAATGTAAATGTCCATAAACCCTGTTTTGATTGTCTTAGGAAACTTCTGGTAGCACAATCTCTTGTTGGTTATGGCAATCACCCAACCATATTAAGGTCCTGGTATGTAAGCACCATCCCCACTTAATCCAGCATGAATCCAAAACATCCAATAATGTTCCCTTTGATGTAAATGTAAATAAATCATGTCTTGATTGTCTTAGGAGACTTCTGGTAGCACAATCTCTTGTCAGGTATAGCAATCACCCAACCATATGCAGGTCTTGCTATGTAAGTGCCACCCCCACTTAACCCAGGATGACTCCAAAACATCAAATCATATTCCCTTTGATGTAAATGAATATAAACCTTGTCTTGATTGTCTTAGGAGGCTTCTGGTATTACAATCTATAGTCCGGTATGTCAATTACCCAATCATTCTCAGGTCCTGCTATGTAAGCACCACCCTCACTTAACCTATTATGAAACCAAAATATCCGATAATGTTTCTGTCAGGCTTCCACTTGCGGGCCCAGGGACTTAAAGAAGATCAAACTTCTAAGTGCAATAAGACAAAAAGCCCACAAGAGGTCGCTAGCCCAAGCGTCAGATTAGTCAAACAAGCTAAAGTCAAAACCGATTTGTCACGTCTAACCAAGGGGGTGAGCAAGCCATAGTCAAGTGAATGCAAGGGAGTTGGAAGCCAAGGAGTCACGTCAGGAGCCAAAGGGGAGCAGAGCTGTAGTCTGGAGACATAACTGAGGTCAGAGGCTGGGAGATCGGGTAAGTACAGAGGAGGGGTTGGAGGTTGAGACACACAATTGGACTGAGGTCAGGAAGACAGGATGGGAGGACAGAACTAGGGGAACAGAGGTCTGGTAGGCTGGGTAGCGGGACAGATCAGAGAAACTCACAGGAACCAGGGCGCAAGCTGCAGAGCAGAGCTATTACTGGCGGCGTTCCGGAGGATAAAGCTGCGAGAGTCCTGGAATGAGGCATGACCGCACAGACCCCTCCCACCTGACTTAACCCCATCAGAGCCAAGCTATAGTCATGACAGTTCCTTTTGATGTAAATGTACATACCCTGTCTTGATTGTCTTAGGAGACTTCTGGTAACGCAATCTTTTGTCAGGTATTGCAATCACCAAATCATATTCATGTCCTGCTATGTAAGCACCACCTGTACTTAACCCAGAATTAATCCAAAATATCCAGTAATATTCCCTTTGATGTAAAGATACATGAACCCTGTCTTAATTGTCTTAGGAGAATTCTAGTAGCAAATTCTATAGTCAGGTATGGCAATCATCCAACCATATTCAGGGTCTGCTTTGTAAGCGTCACCCCCGCTTAACCCATAATTGTGCCAAACATCCAACAATGCCCTCGCTGATGTAATTTTACATAACCTCTGTGTTGATTGTTTTAGGAGACTACTTTTAGCACAATCTGTTGTCAGGTATGGCAAACACCCAACTGTATTCAGGGCCTGCTATATAAGTGCCACCCCTGCTTAACCTAGAATTAATCAAAAACATCCAATATTGCCCCCTTTGATATAAATGCATATAATATTCCTCCTGCTTCTTTTATGAGACTACTAGTAGCACAATCTGTTGTTAAGCATGGCATGCACCCAACTATATATAAGAAAGGCCACGCATTAGGAATAATTAATCACTTTGGAGCCTTTTTGAGGTGCTACTAGATGGTAGAAAAAAGAGAAAACTAGTAAAAATAGTCTCTGTACTGATAGGCTTCACGTTTTGATGTAGATGTTTACCAGCAGATGCAGATTTGGTGCAGTAATTTGGTGTATAAATTCCAGCACCAAATCTGCATCTCCTGGCAGAAAACCTATCAAAACACACAGTTTTGACGCCGTTTCGGTGAAATTTTCTGCCAGGTGAGGCAAATTTGGTGCAGAAAGATGATTCAGATATTTCTGCACCAAATCTGTCTCTCTTGGCAGAAAACCGGACCTAAACTGCGTTTTTCTGCCTGCAGATGCAGCTTTGGCTCTGGAACTTATACACCAAATTCCTGCACCAAATCTGCATCTTTTGGAAAAAAAAACGCATCAAAACAGTATTGCAGTTTTGCCAGGGGATGCAGATTTCTACAGATAAATGGTGTATAAGTTGCAGCACCAAATCTGCATGTCCTGGCAGAAACCTACACAAGAACCGTGGTTTCACGCTGTTTCGATGCAGATAAAACTGCATTGAAACATCATGAAAACCCATGGAAATTTGCTGTCGCCTCCACTTTGGTCATTTTAGGAGGTACAATAAACCTCTCCACAGACTTTTGGGGAGTCAAGTCCAAGATGGTGTTTTGAGTTATCCATCTAGGATCTTTCTAGTCTGTACAGGGACCAAATGGGTGCGTGTATCATGTCTACTTGTTGTAGGGCTTCCCTTCTTGCGTTATCCAAGTGTAGCAGTGTTTACATTCATAACAATTACACTGTAATGGTAAAATTACCTAAAACTTCATCATTATATTAATTGAACTTCCAGTCATACAACTTTGGGTAGAGGGGCACAAAAGTGCATGTCCACAACAGCTTTGACACATCGAGACTAGCATCTTGTAAGAAGGTGTCCTGTGGTCTTAGTAGTGATGGATGCTCATCTGATTGGGTATTCACTTTGGTCCTCCATGGCAGCTGGACCTGGACAGCGGTCATTTCTGCACAAGCAATGTGTGCTCCATAATCTTGGATGTCTCTTACTAAGTGATGGCAACATCATGACTTTTGGGTTTGCTGTACACATCATTACATTGCACTGGCATGGTAAGCTACAGAAGAGTGCCGAATGCTGGGCAGAGGATTGCCAATGCAAAAGTGAACACATGTCCTTCACTTGTCCTTGAATCTGGTACGTATGACGTCCATTTTCATATGTACTGGAGACACGGACATACATAGACCCAGTAAAAATCCATGGGTCTGCACACACATCCATGTTTTTTCACATACGAGTGTCCATGTGGCACACACGCAATTCCGTGTGTTCTGCACAGAGGCAAGTCTGTTTTTCTCCAGCAACACTGATACCACACGAACCACATACTGAATTAATCTGTGTGACATCATTGTGACACGTACGAGAGAAAACACTTGTTTTTGAAGTAAAATGATTTTCGATACTCACCTGTCTCTAGCAATGTGGTCTTCAGCGCTGCTGTCACAATCCTCCAGGCCTGCTCATTATGCTCATGAATATTCACTGCACGGTGAACCTGAAAGCAGCAGTGCAGGAGACAGCAGCGTTGGAGACAGGTGAGTAAAAAGTCACTGATCTCCGTGTGCTATCACGGATAGCACATGGAGAACACATATGTGCCAAAATCATGGGACATGGATGGCCATATGCACCTTCAACATGGACCATGAAAAACGTGCATTTTTATCATGGACGTGTGAAGGGGGCCTTAAGCGGGCTTTACACGCTGCGACATCGCTAATGCGGAGTCGTTGGGGTCACGGATTTTGTGACGCACATCCGGCCGCATTAGCGATGCCGTTGCGTGTGACATCGATAAGCGATTTTGCATCGTTGCAAAACAGTGCAAAATCGCTAATCGGCGACACGGGGGTCCATTCCCAATTATCGTTACTTCAGCAGTAACGAGTTTGTTCGTCGTTCCTGCGGCAGCACACATCGCTGCGTGTGACGCCGCAGGAGCGAGGAAGCTCTCCCTACCTGCCTCCCGGCCGCTATGCGGAAGGAAGGAGGTGGGCGGGATGTTACGTCCCACTCATCTCCGCCCCTCCGCTGCGATTGGGCGGCGGTTCAGTGACGTTTCAGTGACGTCGCTGTGACGCCGCACGGACCGCCCCCTTAGAAAGGAGGCGGTTCGCCGGTCACAGCGACATCGCCGGACAGGTAAGTATGTGTGACGGCTCTGGGCGATGTTGTGCGGCACGGGCAGCGATATGCCCGTGTCGCGCAACAGATGGGGGCGGATACCCACACTAGCGATATCGGGACCGATATCGCAGTGTGTAAAGTAGCCTTTAGTCTGGCTGTCATGGATTAATGAGGTAGACTTTTGACCAAGGTAAGTTGAGTCTTTTTGTCCATCTCTAGCTGTCACATTATGCCCGTAAATTATTAAATTTGCCATCCATGCATTAGAATTGCTATCAGGAACATAAAGCCTTATGAACATTGGTCTATTAATCTATTGGTTTAATATCTATTGGTGCTTCACGGGCATCCCTTTTTGAACCACTTTTGTTAGGTACTAAAGGGGGCTTTACACGCAACAACATCGCTAATGAGATGTCGTTGGGGTCACAGAATTCGTGACGCACATCTGGCCTCATTAGCGACGTCATTGCGTGTGAAACGCACAAACGACCGCTAACGATCAAAATTACTCACCTAATCGCTGATCGTTGACACGTCATTCTAATCCCAAATTTCGTTGCTGGTGCAGGATGCAGGTTGTTCGTCGTTCCTGAGACAGCGCACATCGCTACGTGTGACACCCCAGGAACGAGGGACAACACCGTACCTGCGTCTTCCAGCATCGAGGTGGGCATCCCTTTCTTTCGGCTGTTCTTCGCCCCTCCGCTTCTATTGGACGGCTGCCGTGTGACATCGCTGTGACGCCGCACGAACCACCCCCTTAGAAAGGAGGCAGTTCGCCGGCCACAGCGATGTCGATAGGTAAGTATAGTGTGACGGGTCCTTGCGATGTTGTGCTCCACGGGCAGCAATTTGCCCGTGATGCACAAGCGACGGGGCGGGTGCTTTCACCAGCGACATCGCTAGCGATGTCGCTGTGTGTAAAGTGGCCTTAAGAGCTGCATACCAGAAAGAAACCATTTTGGAGATACACGTCTATATATTACAATTTCACCTTAGTAAATGTGGATTAGGTCCTCATTCGGACATTGACTTCAGAACTTGACATTTTGTTTGCTGCGTAATTTACCTCGCTCCTAACTATTGGCACAGTTAAATTTCTTAAATATGGTAAGGGTGCCAAACTTTTTTTTCACAAAACCCTAAAGAAAGGAAACTCTTCTGCAAGCGCCTGAGAAAGAAATATATACAAAAAATGATGCAAGGGCTATAAAAAAAAAAGGCCACAATTTTCTGTTTACGAGTCCAGACCATAAGTAGTTAATGTGAAGAGGTAAGCAGCTATCGGGAGTCCCTCTTCAAGAAAATGTGACTGTAAATGTTTCCTGCCTTGGATCGGCTGAGGTTTGGATCCAGCTCAGACGCTTCCAAATATCTCTTGGCCGCCAATTCGCAGAGCATGAAAAGTCCATCTACCACCTGGCAGGCTCCGAAACAAGCCAAGAGGAGGGACGCTATGCTGATGATTGTCTGCTCAGTTATCGCCTATTGGCCTATTATACTCCACAATATGATGCTATCGTAGGGGAGTCATGGAAAGTTTGAAGTATTTATTATAAACCTGACATGTGGTAGGACCATGGCGTGCCAAGAGATTGCAAACCGCCTAATTTGACCAAAAAATTGCTGTTTTTATAAGCAGCATGTCTACAGATGCACGGATAAAGCCACTGACCGAAAAATCCTCTATTTTTTTGTCTATTAGATCACTGTTATATGAAACAAAAAAAATTGTACTAGTTTATTGGTGCATTTAAACTTTGGTTAAAGATATTTATCCCCCAGTAAAATGCAAGTATTCCAAGCTGTAGAAAAAAATCTGCAATGCGACTGCAGATTGCTTAATTGGGACAGTGTACAATGTCTAAACTTTCACAATTTCCTTGTTTTCCCATCGCGAGTAGGCAACCAAAACCCCCAAACCCACCAAAACCCTCAGCAGTTTATAAGATATATACATAGTGAATGTCGAAAGTTTTGGCACTCTTGAAATTGTCCCAGAAAATGAAATATTTCTACCAGAACTCAGATTTTATTGAAGCAGGAACAAACATTCCAGTAAGTGATACATTACTGGAATAAGGGTCTCAACCCCCACATCATGCTGCTTTCAGGTTGCACCAAAAAAACCTGCTCATAGATTTGGCTTAAACATAGATCAGCTGAGAGGAGCACAGGTAGGTCCCCTTCACACGTCCGTGATTCGGTATGTATGACGTCCATTTTCATACGTACCGGAGACAGGGACATACGCAGACCCATTAAAATCAATGGGTCTGCACACATATCAGTGTTTCCATGGACAATTGTCCATGTGGCACACACACTTGTCCATGTGTTCTGCATAACGACAAGTCAGTTTTTCTACGGTAGCACTGATGTCACATGGAACGCACACTGATGCGATCCGTCTGACATCAGTGTGACACGTACCGGAGAAAACAAGGGTCTTTGAAATAAAATGATTTTCTATACTCACCTGTCTCCAGTGCTGCTCACTTGCTTCCAGGCCCACTCATTATGCTCCTGAATATTCACTGCATTACGACCTGGAAGCAGCAGCTTTGCAGTCAGTAGCGCCACGGACAGATGAGTAAAAAGTTCCTGATCTCCGTGTGCTATCTATTGTAGCACACGGAGATCAGGAACTTTTTACTCATCTGTCCCTGGCGCTACTGACTGCAAAGCTGCTGCTTCCGGGTCCGTGATGCAGTGAATATTCAGGAGCATAATGAGCGGGCCTGGAAACAAGTGACAGCAGCGCCGAAGACAGCAGCGCTGGAGACAGGTGAGTATAGAAAATCATTTTATTTCAAAGACCCTTGTTTTCTCCGGTACATGTCAAACTGATGTCACACGGATCACATCAGTGTGCCAAATTCATAGCACAGGGACGGCCATACACACCTTCAACACGGACCATAAAAAGCATGCTTTTTTTATCACACACATGTGAAAGGTGGCGAAACAGACAAAATGAGTATTAAAAACTGCATTTACACTTGAAGTCACGGAAAATTTATTGATTAAACTTAGTCTGCATCCAGCAGTGGAAGAAAGGAAGCAGGAAAAACAAACAACCATATTTTTTTTATGAATCCCAATTTCAAAAATTATTTTTAGAACAAAAACAACTCATCCATTTAAATAAAAAAAAGAAGAAAACAAAAACTCTTAAGGTATTCAATAACAAGTCTCATTTGAGATGCTCATCTAAAGGGAAAAGGTAAGGAAAGACACATCTGTGGCCACAATCTTCCCATTGGAGAAACATTTTGAACAGTTTGAAAAAGAGAAGGCTGAGAGGAGACTTAATAGCGGTCTACAAATATCTGAAAGGTAGTCACAGTGCAGAGAGAACCACAATATTCTCATTAGCACAAGGAAGTACAAAAAACAAAGGGATGAAACTAAAGGGAAAGAGATTCAGATTAGACATTAGGAAAAACTTTCTGACAGTGAGGGCAGTCAGAGAGTGGAACAGGCGACCACAGGAGGTAGTGAGGGCAGTCAGAAAGTAGAACAGGCTACCGCGGGAGGTATTGAGGGCAGTCAGTCAGAGAGTGGAACAGGCTACCGCGGGAGGTAGTGAGGGCAGTCAGAGAGTGGAACAGGCTACCACGGGAGGTAGTGAGGGCAGTCAGAGAGTGGAACAGGCTACCGCGGGAGGTATTGAGGGCAGTCAGAGAGTGGAACAGGCTACCGCGGGAGGTATTGAGGGCAGTCAGTCAGAGAGTGGAACATGCTACCGCAGGAGGTAGTGAGGGCAGTCAGAGAGTGGAACAGGCTACCGCGGGAGGTATTGAGGGCAGTCAGAGTGGAACAGGCTACCCCGAGAGGTAGTGAGGGCAGTCAGAGAGTGGAACAGGCTACCGTGGGAGGTATTGAGGGCAGTCAGAGAGTGGAACAGGCTACCGCGGGAGGTATTGAGGGCAGTCAGAGAGTTGAACAGGTTACCTCTGGAGGTATTAAGGACAGTCAGAGAGTGGAACAGGCTACCGCGGGAGGTAGTGAAGGCAGTCATTGAGTGGAACAGGCTACCGTGGGAGGTATTGAGGGCAGTCAGAGAGTGGAACAGGCTACCATGGGAGGTAGTAAGCTCTACATCAATGGAAATCTTCAAGCAGAAACTGGATAAACATATAGCTGGGATGATTTAGGTATACCTGCATTTGCAGGGGGGTTGGACCCAATGGGCGATAAGGTCCCTTCCAATTCTATTATTCTATAATTGTATGATTGTATTCCTTACTTTTTTACATAGGAAACAGCATTTGCAATATTACAAAGTTTTCAAAATACAATTTAGCGATAAGCAATTGCACAGTGACCATGCGGCAGAGGTTTTTTGGGGAATTTTGGACAACTAACGTAATGTAGTGTTCAGGGGGCAGAGTTTCTGTAAACCAGAATCTTCTCTACTTCCAATTGATTGCCTATCATAAAACTTGGATAATCATGGAAGCCACCAATAGAATTTTTGAAAGACACTAAATGCAAAAGCTCATATGTTCTCATTGACAAAAGTGACAACCTCTCCAGAGTCAATTGATAAAAGGCTAAGCTGGCAATATGAACCCATAAACATAGGATTACTTTCAGTGTTACCGTCATTGATGATAGAATAATTCCCTGACATGTTTTTGTGTGTTACGTAATTAGGATGCATTAGAATAAAGTCACAGTTCATAATCGTCAATGTGCGGATCGATCCGTGTGACAACTTGTTGAAGGAGTGGATAAAGCAGGCTCATAAAAAGTAAGAGACGTAGGGCATAGTGAAGAGGAAAAGCAATCCCAGGCACAACAGATCTTACCAAGACCAGTGCATCTACCTTTGCTGTGTTACGTGATATAAAAATGTAAAAATAGACAAATATACCACTTCTAAGGACATAAGTCCTTGTCTATACATAAGTCTTTATGGAAACGGTAATGCAATTTTGAACAAGCGCCATACCATAGTTGGCCTAAAAACAGGAAAACCTTTTGGTCTTTTTTGGGCTAATCCGGCAATGCAGTTTATCGGAGAGTAGGCATCGGATTCTGGCAAGCAGAGTTGATAAAGCTTTGTCACAATTCCTCCGCTCAGTAATCGAGGCAAACTGATCTTTTAGTTGGGTGGATGATAGCTTAGAGCTGGGGCGTGCTGAGCTGTTAGTGTTTTGAATAATATCTCAGTCGTCCAATCTTATACTGGGAGATGCTGGGTTTCTGCAGGTGTTTCCTGTTTTCAGTAATTGCCCAGCTAGTTAGCTAAGAAATTTATTTCTGTGCATAGCCAGCCTTAATGTGACGTTCCGGAGTCAGGTATGCAATAGTGATGCAATATTTTTGCCAGGAAATGTAGATTGGGTGCAGGAATATGGTGTAAAAAAACTTTAGCACCAAATCTAAAACTCTTGGCAAAAAATTCAGTTTTCTGCCAGGAGATGCAGGTCTCTGAACTCAGTGAGAATTCATTGAGGTCCCCTGAGGTCAGGTAACCTGCAATCACAGGTGGAGAGCCGTGGGAACCTCCAGCTGTGACTGCAACTAACCTGAGTGACATCATCACTCATTTCTGAGCTCATCTGCTGCTTACATCACTCATTCTGCTTGCTGTGTCTTCAGATGTAGCAGTGCTCAAATCGACGTGGGACCTCATGTGGAGTACCTTGGACCTGAGTGTTTTGGGGGTTAATAAATTGGTGAAAGAGGGAGGGTTTTTATTTTTTTAAATAAGGATTTTTTTTCTGTGTGTTTGTGTTTATTTCTTTTTACCTTTAGTATAAGTGGTGTGGCGGTCTACCCATCACTAATCGATGGCTTAGTGGCAGCTGTGAGCTGACATTAACCCTTTTTGACCCCGATTGCCACTGCACCAGGGCAATTGGGAAGAGCTATGTAAAGTGCCGAAATTGTCACATCTAGTAGATATGACAATCCTGGGTGGCTGCCGGCTGATATTTTTAGGCTGTGGGACCTCAATAACCATGGGTCTAACCAGTATGAGAATACCAGCCCCCAGCTGTTGGGCTTTGTCATGGCTGGGTATCAAAATTAGGGGGAACTGCATGCTGTTTTTTACAATTATTTATATATATATATATATATATTTTTTTAAGCCGAATGCGGTTCTACCTGTTTTGATGCACACCCAAGATAAGCGCACAGCTGGGAGCTGCAGGCTTTACCTGTGCTGGTATCAATATGTCTATGGAAACACGTTGTGGCTATTTAGAGGGATAATTAAAGGTTTGTTAATATATTAAATCTTCTAAAGGTCTTTTTCTACAACAGCGCTCCACACGACCGCTTTTTTTTGTATCTAGGTATCAATAGATGTGGAGAACCCTATGCCAATTGTTTTATCTATTTATTTTATACCACAATAGAGACCCGCACAATCACAGACGCTGTCTGTTGGTGAGGTCTGACTGCACCATTTTGCAACACATCACTTATGCCTCCCATTGAATGTAATGGGTTCGGCTAGGATCGACAATCGGATTGGCTAGGATCACCGATCCATCGGTGATCTCAGGTGGGCTTGGCTCTGGGCAGTGATAGCCAGGTCCTGGCTGTAACATCAGCAGGAGATCCGGTGGCAATCATGGGAGTAGAGTGCCTGAACCCCCACAATCACCATGACTAAAAAAATATGCACAAAAAGAAACAGGGAAAAATTGCATATGAAAAAAACGTGCAAACGCAATAAAAACGTGTGTTTTTTCACCTGCGTTTTTCATGCCAAAACATGTTTTTTATGCCCAGAAAAGAAGCACACAAAAAAGCAATGTGGGCACATAGCCTTATTATTATTATTATTATTATTATTATTATTATTATTAGCTGTAGTACCCGGCGTTGCACGGGATAGTAACTGTCTCTCTGTCTCTCTCCCAGTCTCTGTCTGTCTCCTTCTTTGTCTGTCTCCCTCTCTGTTTCTGTCTGTCTATCTCTCTGTCTCTATCTCTTTGTCTGTCTGTCTCTCTCCTTGTATGTCTGTATCTTTTCCTGTCTCTCTGTTTCCCTGTCTGTCTCTTTCCCTGTTTGTCTATCTTTCCCTGTCTGTCTGTTTGTCTGTGTCTGTCTCTTTCCCTGTCTTTCCCTTTCTGCCTGTCTCTTTGTCTGCCTGTCTCTGTCTGTCTCTCTTTTTCTTTCCCTATCTGTCTCTTTCCCTGTCTGTCTCTTTCTCTGTGTCTCTTTCCCTGTCTGTCTGTCTCTGTGAGTCTCTGTCTGTCTGTCTCTTTCCCTGGCTGCATTGTGACATGCCAATTTTCTGATTGTACATGCGACGGTGCAAATTCCTTTAGCGGACATACACATGTGACGCCCTGGCCTATCAGGTCGTCACAGTGTATTGTGCAATATTCCCTGCTGTGCAATATCCACCTCCTCCTTGGTTGCGGGTCCCCGACTAATGTTGTTGCCAACAGCAGTCAATCAAAGTCCAAGGTACACTCTGCACCACACCCACCAGTAGATGGCCTGAGTGGAATAGGGCCGCCCACTTGGGGGGTTGGTTAAGGGGGGTCAGGAGTGTCAGGAGGAGAACATAAAAGAATTGAAGTAGCTCTCAGAGAGAGAGGAGGTCAGGAGCTGGGCTCCTTGAAAGTATCAACAGATGGTGACAGACGGTGATCTGAGCCTAGTAGGAGCTGAACCACTGGTCGCAGGGGATCATGGCAAGGGGCACGGTATTGTCGAGGAGGACAGCCGGCGGCCTTGAACCATCACCGGGCTAGGACCAGGGCATGACGGGGTACATGGACCCTAGGTCAGGGAGTAGCTTCAGGCAACCTTATAATTAACCTGACAAGGAAGGAGCCTTCAAGATCCGTTCTCCACCCGCTCCAAAATCGGGGTACTAGCGCAATGAGGGAGATAGGACTTTCCACTAAAACGGTCCAGGAAATTCCAAGCGTGAACCATGAGAGCAAGCTCCCACAGTTAGCCACACTGGGGAGTGGGACCTGGCTAGTTCCACACTACCGGGACCAACAGAGAAGTAACTTAGTGCCAGGAGGCAGGTCATGGATCACTAGGCAACACCAATGGGGACCGGACCCGAACTAGCTCCCCTCAGCGGCAGCAGTATCCAGAACTTTGGTTTACCAAGTTGTCGGTGTCAGCTTTGTGGACTGAGTGAGTACGAAAGTGGCCCCAGCGCTCCATACGGCACCCCCCAACTCCATCACTGAGTCCCGTGGCATTCCCCCTACCCGTGGAGGGTCGCAACACCTAGCTGCACCCATCATCACACCGGGTACTCGCCAATGGCAGCAGTGGTACTCCACCTTACCACACACCACGGGTGGCGTCACTAACTCTAATACTCCCCCTGTAAATAACCCCCTTCGTTTGAGGAGCCGCACGACCCCCCGGGTCTGGAGACCCCTTGAGCCACCGCAGATCTGGATCCGAGTAACCCAGCTGCTGACGCGGGGGCGCACCCACACACACATACAGTACATACATACATACATATATACATACACACACATACATACATACATACTGTACATTCATTCAGCTTTTAAATATTAGATTATATTTGCATTCTATGACAGTATTATGTTGTCATTAAAATATTATTTGTCATGGTTCGCCTCCCCGTCCACATAGCTAGGGGGCGGAGCCTTCTCTCGGGCCTCACTTCCGGACCCTGGATGCCTTAAAGCTGACATTTCCAGTGAACCAGCGCCGGCTATAAGCTTAGCACTGCTTTGCCTGTGATTGCTGCTCCTGTGAGTGATATCCTGATCTGTCTGTTCCTGTGCCCCCATGCCCTTGTCTGTGTTCCATCCCCTGGTCGTCCCTCCTGTCCTCTGTCCCCTCTCCTATTTCCCCACTCGGTTGCTTCCTCCGGTACTGACCTTGGCCTGACTTTGACTCTGCTTCTGCTCGTTCCTCTGGTCCTGCTTCTGCCTGTACTGTGTTTGACCCAGCCTGCCTGACTATTCCTTGCATGTCCTGCAGCTCTGCTTCTCAGCTGTGCTGTGAGGTAGTGTATGAGAACGCTGTGTATTCACTTCCTGGTTCTCATTGCTTTGTGTAGTGTCTTCTGCTGCAGAGCTCTGGCTCCCCCTGGTGGCAGCATGACATTATTTTTACTTGTTTTCAGTTATATTATTATTATTATTATTTTATTTGCTTTGTACAACAGCATTATATGGTCATAACAAGGTTGTTTTTGATATATTTGTATTATATTACTGTTTATAGTCCATAAATGTTATCTTAGCGCATAGAACTTTCTATAAATAATTAAGTTTGAGCCATTGATATAATATAGTCCATGAATAACATTTTTATACAGCAATATATGATGATATTCCATTCATAGTCTATGGGTTATAATGCTCTCATTCACACATAAGTTTTTCAGCTGCAAAACTTTCTTGTTCCTCTGTCTACATCAGTATTTCTTGGAAAGCGTTATGCAAATGTGCGCACTTCTATCAACTCATTAGTGCCTATCTCCTAATTACACCTATTCTGTCCTTTAAATCACCACCTTGATGTGTCCACCATCTTTTCTCTTCTGCTACTTTGATGCCTTTCATCAGACTTCCCGTAAATTGCCTTAATCTTGCCTTCTATTAGGGACCTCTCTTACCATTTTCCTTAGTTTTTTCCCCCCTCTGTTCTCCACTTTCTTTGCCACTTTAAAACTAGATTTTTGGCCTTTGATAAGGTCATTGACTGTTCCGCACAGAATACTTACAGTATATTTTAATGGTCCATTAAAGCTCGCCTATTGTGCCTCGCTGCTTAAATAACCTTTGATGGCAATAGCTTCAGGTAGAACAGAAGGAACAAAAAAGGTAACTTCCCTCATATTTCTAAGTAATTGTCGGCTGATAATTACTTCTGCTGTTCATCTAATCAGTTTTACACTTGTATTTGTTATTAGATAAGTTACCGGGAAAGAATAAGCCAATGCAAATAGCCTGTTGGCTGCCACCGTCGCTGCCGTAATTGGAACAGAAATGTGTTCTTCTCGAGTGGAAAAAAATAGAGCTGTATAGGATTATCACAACCGGCACAGAACATTTGGTAAGACATTAATTGTAAAGGATTTAGAGAATCATAACACTCCGATTCTGACCTAAGCTACTAAAAACATAAAAATTCCAAAAATATATACATCATGAATAAATACTGTATATAAATATATTGTGATGATTGACACCACGGAGTAGTGATACTAGTCACTAGATGGCACTGGATGGAATACTGCCCCCTATGTGACCTAATATAAGGTTTGTCACTTGATAGCACTAGAATCACTAGAGTAGAGAGTGAGCAGAGAGAAAGTCAGATAAGCCGGGATCAGAAACCAGGAGACAACACACAGGGAGCAGGCAGAAAAAAGGTCAAAATACAGACCGAGGGTCAGGATACCAGGAGAGTACGTATGGGATACAAGGAGCAAGCAGAGACGAGGTCAGGAGGAGGTCTGAGGTCAGAATCCAGGAGGTAATGACAAGGTCAAGAAGGATGAGCAAACAGAGTAAATTTTAGTCCAGAGTTGAGTAGTCAAGATCAGAACCAGGCACAAACACAAGCCAACAGCATAACTGTAGAACCAGGCTATATGACTGGCATCATTCTGAGTGCGCATGCTCCCTAATAAAGCAGAGCAATTAGCCAGAACAAGGAGCATGTGAGAAAGCTCCTCCAAGCACCAGCCAAAGACCGAGTTCAGAGAAGCAACCCGTCCACAAGAGTGGAAAATAGCTGAGCCTCTCAAGGCAAAATGCTCTGCGCAGAGAAGCATAACAGCAGGTCATGGCACACAAGACACAGTGCAAATCGGAACCATGACATATATCTGTGTGTGGACCAATAGGATATACAGTACAGAGATAGTTTCATAGTCTTTAAGGTTGAAAGTAGAGTAGACATAAGTCCATCAAGTGAAACCTAAAACTAAACATTCTGATCCAGAGGAAATAAAAAATCGAATGATGCAAATGCTAATTGCTGCCTATTAGGTGAAAAATTCTTCCTGCCTGACATTGGTCAGCAAAGTTGGGTTTTCTACCCCCAAACATCATAGTCTTTTTCAGTGACAGTTTTGTCAAGTGTTTTACAATTTAGTATATAAATATACATATTATTTCCATTGCCCAAGTGTATGACCTTAAAGTTATCGACGTTATACTTTATTAGCCATTTCTCAAGCCCAAGCCACCAGCTTATATAAATCATATAGCATTAAATATCCAACTCTGTATTGTTCACCTTTCAGAATTTTTTATCATCTGCAAATATTGAAATTCTACTCTGTATACCCTCCAAAAGATCATTAATAAATATGTTAAATAGAAAAGGGCCCAATACTGACCCATGTCGTGCCCCAATGTTAACTGTGAGCCAATTTGAATGTGTTTTTTTGATTAACAACCTCTGTTTCTTATCACTACGTGATTTTTTTTTATTTTTCCCAAGTCCTATTTCTCTAATTTTATGTACTTACCCCTTATATGTTACTATATCAGATGCCTATGAACATATACTGTTTCCTTAGTGCACTTCATAAACTTGCAATATTAAACTCTGATACTTCAATTTTTGCCCTAATTATCATCAGATTCTGACTTTAGGAAGCTAATCTGTCATCTGTATGTCAAACCGTGCTCAGGGCTGCGGGTTGGGGCCTTCAACACAGCATGACACCGCAGGCGGTCAATGCACTTACTTCCTTTGCAGAGAGAAAATGAAACGAAATCCCCCGCTGTTCCTTGACAAACCAACGGCATGGCAAAAAGAAGGACTTGGATTTTCCAATCAATATCTTCACTTTCATGTGATATTTTATAGTAATTTTAAAAAATATATTAGATCTTCACTGGAATGATAAAATAAAGGATAAAGTTGTCGACTACTATTTGCAAATTTGAGTTTAAGGGGATTTCAACTTTGAATGACCTCCTTTATCTTATTTTTTTTTGAGGGGTCTACAATAAACTGATCACAGGCTATTGTGTTGTAGGGATCCAAAGCGATTAGTTGTGATTAGTGATGGCATCTTAGGGGTGCTTCACACACAGCGAGCTCGCTGCCGAGATCGCTGCTGAGTCACGCTTTTTGTGACGCAGCAGTGACCTCATTAGCGATCTCGCTGTGTGTGACAATGAGCAGCGATCTGGCCCCTGCTGCGAGATCGCTGCTCGTTACACACAGCCCTGGTTCGTTTTCTTCAAAGCCGCTCTCCTGCTGTGACACACAGATCGCTGTGTGTGACAGCAAGAGAGCGACAAATGAAGCGAGCAGGGAGCAGGAGCCGGCGTCTGACAGCTGAGGTAAGCTGTATCCAAGATAAACATCGGGTAACCAAGGTGGTTACCCGATATTTACCTTAGTTACCAGCCTCTGCAGCTCTCACTCTGCCTGTGCTGCCGGCTCCGGCTCTCTGCACATGTAGCTGCTGTACACATCGGGTTAATTAACCCGATGTGTACAGCAGCTAGGAGAGCAAGGAGCCAGCGCTAAGCAGTGTGCGCGGCTCCCTGCTCTCTGCACATGTAGCTGCATTACACATCGGGTTAATTAACCCGATGTGTACTGTAGCTAGGAGAGCAAGGAGACAGCGCTCAGTGTGCGCGGCTCCCTGCTCCCTGCTCACACTGGTAACTAATGTAAACATCGGGTAACCATACCCGATGTTTACCTTAGTTACCAGTCTCCGCAGCTTCCAGACGGCGGCTCCGTGCAAGCGCAGCGTCGCTTGCACGTCGCTGCTGGCTGGGGGCTGTTCACTGGTCGCTGGTGAGATCTGCCTGTTTAACAGCTCACCAGCGACCATGTAGCGATGCAGCAGCGATCCTGACCAGGTCAGATCGCTGGTCGGATCGCTGCTGCATCGCTAAGTGTGAAGGTACCCTAACAGCGAGTTGTTCATCTCTGTGCAGGACCTCCACAGGACAAAAGAAGAATTGCACAGTTCCCATTAAAAGTAAGGACCTATCCAGATAAGAAAAGAGGGTTGAGAATGAGGCATCTCTCTGTAATTTCTCTATAGAATACTTCAAAACTGATTTTCAACCATTTGCTACCATTTTATGTCTACAGATTTTATGGAGACATATGCCCCTCTTAGTAACTGTGACACTTGCCTGGAGCAACGGATTCAGGATCGGTGAAACAGGTGAATAGAGGCAACTGCCCACAAAGCAAGAACCCGGACCCTGCAACCCTTTAACCTCTATACAGGGGTTTGGAATTACGACATGGCCCAGGTGATCACTGCCCATGGAAGACTTCGGTCCTGAGAAGAGCAGCAACCAGGCAGGGTCAGAATCCAGAAGGTAGAACAGGGACAAAAATCATCAGGCAGGAGAGTGGTCAGATATCAGGCTAAGGGTCAAAACCAGAACTAGCAGCGAAGTACAGGATCAACAGGCAGAAGAGTGGGCAGGTAGTCAAGCTAAGGTCAATACACGGGAATACAAATAAACAGCAAGGAACCAGAGTCTAGCAGGGAATTACAGGACTATATCTGGCACCTGCCAGCAGAAGGGAGAAAGCATAAAAGGGGTGTGGTGCCTTCCTATTGGCACCAGCTGAAAGGTAGCTACTCTAGCCAAAAGGCAAACACCACCACAGTCAACCAGTGGTACTGCAAGTCCTAGTGTAACCACGCCTAATAGATGAACGGAGCCTAAGGCGGGCTTTGCACGTTGCAACATCGGTAACAATGTGTTACCGATGCTGCAGCGATAGTCCCGCCCCCGTCGCACGTTCGATATATAGTGAAAGCTGCCGTAGCGATTATTATCGCTACGGCAGCTTTACACGCACATACCTGCCGTGCGACGTCCCTCTGGCCGGCGACCCGCCTCCTTCCTTAGGGGGCGGGTCGTGCGGCGTCACAGTGACGTCACACGGCAGGCGGCCAATTGAAGTGGAGGGGCGGAGATGAGCAGGATGTAAACATCCCGCCCACCTCCGTCCTTCTCATTGCAGCCGGGAGGCAGGTAGGTGAAGTTCCTCGCTCCTGCGGCTTCATACACACCGATGTGTGCGGCCGCAGGAACGAGGAACTACATCGTACCTGTCGCTGCACCGGCATTATGGAAATGTCGGAGGCTGCAGCGATGATACGATGACGACGATTTTGCGCTCGTTCATCGTATCATCTAGGATTTACACACTACGACATCGCAAGTGACGCCGGATGTGCGTCACTTTCGATTTGACCCCACCGACATCGCACCTGCGATGTCGTAGTGTGCAAAGCCCGCCTAAGCCCAACAGAGCCACTGATTGCTCCCTCGACCCCAGCGCCGCCCACAGTGGTGACGCGGCCATGTCTGGTGATTGAAGTAGAAGTTGACTCCGGTGGAGATGTGACAGTAACTTACTACATTTTTTGTCTGATAATGTAGTCCTACTTTTATACTTCCATATATCTCCAGCATACAAAAAGATGTTTGCTGCACCCGACTACAGTAGGGTTGTTTGCAGTCTGTTACCATAGGAAAACATGGGATTGTATGAAAGATACAAACACTAGAGATGAGCGAACCCATGGATATTCAGGTTCGCTTAATCAGCACAGGAAAAAAAAAATCAGGATGTGACCTCTGGTGAACTGAGTGACATGACCTGCTCATAGCCAGGTTCCCATTGGCTGGTGACGTCACTCAGTTTAGCAGAGGCCACACCCGGGCTCCCACCCTGGCTAATGTCAGTGTTTCCCAAAGCCTGTGGAGAGCTGACGTGTTTCCTCTTTCTCCAGGCTATAGTTGTAGCAGTACTGGGATTGTCATGGGACGTCGTGTGGATTACGTTGGATCTTTAAGGGTGTTTTGGAGGTTAATATTATGGGTGAAAGAGGGCAATCAGGATAAGCCAGGTAAAACCCGGACTTGCCATAACTGATGGATGTGACAATTCTGGGCAGCTGTGCGCTGATATTTTAAGGCCTGGGGGGCCAATACCCAAGGCACTTCCCATCCTGGTAATACTAGCCCCCACCTATCTGCTTTATCGTGGTTGGATATCAGATATGGGGGGACCCTACATATTTTTTTCCACTCTATTTTGATATTCAGCTACGGAAAAGGTCACAGGTGGGGCTGTGGGGCAGGAACCTAAAGCGGGCTTTACACGCTGCGACATCGCTAATGCAGAGTCGTTGGGGTCACGGAATTCGTGACGCACATCCGGCCGCATTAGCGATGCCGTTGCGTGTGACACCGATAAGTGATTTTGCATCGTTGCAAAAACGTGCAAAATCGCTCATCGGTGACATGGGGGTCCATTCTCAAATCTCGTTACTGCAGCAGTAACGAGGTTGTTCCTCGTTCCTGCGGCAGCACACATCGCTGCGTGTGACGCCGCAGGAACGAGGAAGCTCCCCTTACCTGCCTCCCGGCTGCTATGCGGAAGGAAGGAGGTGGGCGGCATGTTACGTCACGCTCAGCTCCGCCCCTCCGCTGCTATTGGGCGGCGGTTCAGTGACGTCGCTGTGACGCCGCACGGACCGCCCCCTTAGAAAGGAGGCGGTTCGCCCGTCACAGCGACGTCGCCGGACAGGTATGTATGTGTGACGGCTGTTGTGCGACACGGGCAGCGATTTGCCCGTGTCGCGCAACAGATGGGGGCGGGTACCCACACTAGCGATATCGGGACCGATATCGCAGTGTGTAAAGTAGCCTTAAGTCATTTTTTTTAATTATTCATTTTTACACTATACAGCAAACTGATTACAACCAATTACAGATGTGGCTGCAGGGTGGGAGTGTGTGTAGCAGTCAGCAACCAATCACAGACACAGGCACAAAGGGTGGGCGGGGAAGCAGTGAATATTCATGAACCTTAATTAGCCGGCCCAGAAGAGTGCAGTGGGATCTTCCGGGAAACACACTATGTATAACTATCCTGCTCTTACTACCATTTAACTTCCATTTGTAGCCCACATCATTTTTTTTACAGTGAATTCCATGGCCAAACACGGCCATGCCAAGAGGCTAGGCTGCGATGGCTCCAAACGTGCCCACAGCCTAAACGCTTGCTGATTGGCTGCTCTCCAACCTTTCAATAAGCTTTATTAAGGTGACAAACTTGAACAGGAACCCAACGTACAGTCAAAGGTCTGTGTTCTGAGTCCAGCATTGAATGCTAGGTTGCTCATCCCTAGTAAACACAAACTGATTGCAATTATAAAAAAATAAACTTTTTACTATTTTTCTTACCTTTAATTACTGATGTTTTCACACAATTTTAAACATTTTGGTTTTTTTAAATACATACTTGGTTTTATGGCAAATTTGTTATTCTTGTTATGGTAATAGTCTCCTATAATAGATTCTCTGCTTAATAGCTCCTGCTAATGCCGCAGTTGGGCGTCCCTTGAATTGGTGTCTAAATGACCTGTTTTGCTGAAGGTCATATCAAATAAATAGCCGTGTAATTTACGTCTGGTCATTGAGAAGCCAAGGCCGGTGTTCAGAACTGAGTGAAATATTACACTCCCCGAGATCCTCTCTCCCAACACCTTATCTGTGTCATCCACAGTTAGATACAGATGACAAATCTGATCACTGCCAGAATAAATCAATACACTGTTAAGCTGAGGGGACCGGGCAGCGGCCATGCTTCTTCAGGGACCCTAGAACTGTTTTAAACATTCTGGTTCATGTGCAATAATATGCAACATTTCATATATGTGTGTATATATATATATATATATATATATATATATATATACATACAGTACAGACCAAATATATGAACATACCTTTGCATTCAAAGAGTTTTCTTTATTTTCATGACTCTCAAAATTGTAGATTCACATTGAAGGCATCAAAACTATCAATTAACTCATGTGGGATGAAATACTTAACAAAAAAGTGTGAAACAACTGAAATTATGTCTTATATTCTAGGTTCTTCAAAGTAGCCACCTTTTGCTTTGATTACTGCTTTGCACACTCTTGGCATTCTCTTGATGAGCTTCAAGAGGTAGTCACCGGAAATGGTTTTCCAACAGTCTTGAAGGAGTTCCCAGAGATGCTTAGCACTTGTTGGCCCTTTTGCCTTCACTCTGCGGTCCAGCTCACCACAAACCATCTCAATTGGGTTCAGGTCTGGTGACTGCGGAGACCAGGTCATCTGGCATAGCACCCCATCACTCTCCTTCTTAGTCAAATAGCCCTTACAAAGCATGGAGGTGTGTTTGGGGTCATTGTCCTGTTGAAAAATTAATGATGGTCCAACTGAACGCAAACCAGATGGAATAGCATGCCACTGCAAGATGCTGTGGTAGCCATGCTGGTTCTGTATGCCTTCAATTTTGAATAAGTCCCCAACAATGTCACCAGCAAAGCACACCCAGGTGTGTCAAAACTTTTGGCCTGTACAATATATATATATATATATATATATATATATATATATATATACACAAACTGCTCAAAAAATTAAAGGGAACACTTAACCAACCGAATATAACTCCAGGTTGCTCAAACTTCTGTGAACTCAAACTGTCCACTTAGGAGGCATCACTGATTGACAATCAATGTCACATGCTGTTGTGGAATAGACATCAGATGGAAATTTTTGGCAATTATCAAGACCCCCTCAATAAAGGAGTGTTTCTGCAGGTGGGGACCACAGACCACATCTCAGTACAATGCTTTCTGGCTGATGTTTTGGTCACTTTTGAATGCTGGTTGTGCTCTCACACTCATGGAGCATGAGACTGACTCTACAACCCACACAAGTGGCACAGGTAGTGCAGCTCATCCAGGATAGCACATCAATGTGAGCTGTGGCATAAATGTGACGCCCTGGGCAAGCCAGGGGTCACAGGTCATCACACCACCACACCCTACATCCCAGTTAGGAACACCAAAGCTAACCAAAAAATCCTTGTTGCCTTCCTCCAGGGGCTGATGTTCACACCAGGGGGTGGGCCAGGCGGTTGGCTCCGCCCACCGAGGAGGACACAGCTCTGGAGGCAGGAAGTACCAGGCAGATTAGCCCAGGCAGGGCTTGTGTGAGCAGTCAGCTCAGGGAAGAGCTTGAGTAAACAGCTAAGTGAAAGTGAAGTAGAAGTGGAAGTGGTAAAGGAGGAGTAGGAGAAGTTGAAGGAAGGTGAAAGGTGACAGAAAGAAAAGCCTGAAGTGGTCCAGCTGTGTGCAGGACAGAGTCAGCAAGGTCAGCAACGGCGGTGACTGTCTGGAGGGGGACCGTTTGGAAGTTCCTGGAAGGACCGCGGACGGGTAGTGGCCCGGCGGTCTGGAGCAGTGGACCAAAGGACAGTCAGCACCAGGGCAGGGGCCTCTCGGACCCCGGCAAGGCTAGGAGTCGCCATAATTTGCCAAATCCGTCAGTGAAAGGGACGTAGATCCCCCAACAACCAAGTCCCGATAGAAGGCAACAGTCCAACCATTTTAGGAGAAGCACCGCCACCGCCAGGGCACCAGTTTCTCAGGGCCAGCGCCTGCGAGCAAAGAGTAGAGCTCTCCCGGTCCAGCTTGAAGCCGGGGAGCGGGTTACCGGTGGGGACCCATCGCGACCAACATAGAAACAAAGGTGCAAGGAAAAGGGACATCACCGTCACCTACTGGGAGAGCAAGTGCAGCCGTCCGTGGGAACCGTCTTTCCAGCCGTGTGGTTTACCGTAAAACTGTGTCAACGTCTCAGGCTGAGTGAGTACCACAGTGCCGCAAGGCACAGCGCTGCCCCCGCGTCCCTGCGCCCACCAGGCCCTGCACCTTCAACACCATCACCGGGCCCCGGGATCACCAACCCCTACCCACGGAGGGGCAACACAACACCTGGCTGCTCCGCATCACCATCCCCGGGATCCCCATATTGAGCAGCGGTGGTGAAATCACCACAACCGTGGGTGGCGTCACGGACAATAAACTATCCCCACACCCAACAACCCCCTTTCACTCACGGGCGAGGAGTGCCGCTCGAGAAACCCCCGGGATCCGGCCCACAGCTCGAGCCACCACTGAGCAGCCACCGCCGGACCTGAGCAGAAGGGGTGAGCGTAGTGTGCTGACACCCTCCTCCCCGCCCGCGACAACTTGGCGTCACAAACAGGATCTTACCGCTCTGCCGTTTGGTAGAAGTGCGCCTTGTTACCGCCGGAGGTATCCGGCTGGAAAATTTCAGAAGTCGCCATCTTTGGCGCGAAAAGTTCCCGCTCGAGCGTCTTCTCGAGTAGCAGAGGTGCGAAGGCCAAAACCCCGCCCCGAGAGAGGAGTAGCCGGAAAGAGCTAAGGGGGACGCGATGGCGGCTGGCTGCATGTAGCTGCAGCTATAAAAGCAGGGACGCCAGGACTCTGCAGGCATACTGGGTTCCTGGAAGGCACGATTGCCAAGATGTACGACCCAACTCCCAACGAGGAAGCCACCGCGCCCGGCACGGCGACATGGTTGAGGGACCGGACCGTCCCGCTGAGTAACCGTCTGCAGGCCCATATGCAACTCCTCTTGGAGGAGTAGGAGACCGACATGGCGGACGTGGTGGCTGCTATGTGGAGACGCGAGGTTGAAGAGGAGTTGGAGGAGCGGGTAAGCGACCCACGCCCCTGTATTCCTAAGGGATCGGCCGTTGGAGCTGAGGGGCCCGGCCGGCTTCCGCTCACCCTGCCTCTCTCCCCGCTACCCGTGATAGCTGCTGCCGCCCCGCCATTAGGCCCGCTACCTGCCCAACCGGTAGCGATACCCTGCCCAGCCGCTACGGCGGACCAGCCGGCTGCAGACGTCCAGGATGGCCCTGAAGGTGCACCAGGGGGAACCGCGAGGACCGCGGCCCCTTAACAACATGGTGCCAGAAGTCCCGGCAGTGACTGTGCCAGACCCTGAGCCTGGAACCGTGGCCTGGATGAAGGCCCGGGTGATTCAATTCCACCGGCGTCAGCAGGAGCAGATCTTCCGGATGATGGAGCAGTGGACCAATGGGGTGGAGGAGCTGATTACAACTGCCCCGATGTATGGAGGGGAAATGGATGTAGCAGAGTCGACTGGTGACCCACGTCCCTATGTCCTACCAGGACCGGCCGCTGCGGCTGAGGGGCCCGGCCTAGTCTCGGCCTATGCATCACCCTTGCCGTTACTTATGGGGCGCCTCAGTGTAAGCTCGCCTAATCTGCTGCTCCGTGCTACCGCAGAAGGGGCTGAAGTGATGGATGCTGGAGGCCAGGAGGCTGCGACAGCTGGCGGCAACCCGCCTGACGCAGGAACACGAGATGACGACTTCGGCCCTAGTCCCGGGTCTGCTGCTAAGTTTGAAGAGGCAAGTGAGCGTTCCCGCTATGTAGGAGACCCCGTGGTTGTCCATACCCCGCGTACCGGTGGAAATGGGTACCGGGTGCCCCTGTCACCGCAGGCATGTCAGTGCATGTTTGATGTGCTGGTGGCAGAGGATGGGTCCGCCTCAGCAGAAAAGTACGAGTAGGGCAGCGGATGCCCGTTGCAGCAGACCCCGTTGGGACCACCACTGAGTTTAAAAGTTTAAAAAGTTGAAAATGATAAGTGAAATGATACCGAGTACTTCACCAGATTATCTTTGTGATTGAACCGGCCGGAGCCGGCACCGTTGTCCCTGTGGGGACCGTTTAAAAAGTTTTGCATGGGAACTATCCATGGACAAGCCCGTGAACTTGCAGGGCAACCACAAACGTTAAGTGGCTTGTAAATATGTTGTTTGCCGTTACCGTTTCCGCAATGCCGCCTCCGGAGAGGCAGGTTGGAGGGAGGGCCCTCAGCAGAGCAGGCTGGGGCCCAGCCACCAAAGGAACTGGTGGCTACCCTCTGGAGGGAAAGGACAGATCCCGCTCGGGTACCGTGTGCTGGACTGTGGGTCAAGAGGTGCTGCCTGGGCTTTAGGGGCAGCATCAGGGCCAGGTTGCTTGGGTGGGAGAGAGCGGAAACCGTAACCGTAAACCGTTTGAAACGTTTAAGAAATGTGCCTCCCGTTGTGGGAAGAATTATTAAAAATGTATATATGTTACCGTTTACAATTTTATATTTTACAGAAAAATAAAACCGGTGTTGGACGGGCAGCCCGCGGACGGTCTGCATTTTGCTAAGGGGGAATGTGATGCCCTGGGCAAGCCAGGGGTCACAGGTGATCACACCACCACACCCTACATCCCAGTTAGGAACACCAAAGCTAACCAAAAAATCCTTGTTGCCTTCCTCCAGGGGCTGATGTTCACACCAGGGGGTGGGCCAGGCGATTGGCTCCACCCACCGAGGAGGACACAGCTGTGGAGGCAGGAAGTACCAGGCAGATTAGCCCAGGCAGGGCTCGAGTGAAGTCTAGTTAGGGGAGTGAAGGAGGAAACAACAGAGAGTAGCCCAGGCAGGGCTTGTGTGAGCAGTCAGCTCAGGGAAGAGCTTGAGTAAACAGCTAAGCGAAAGTGAAGTAGAAGTGGAAGTGGTAAAGGAGGAGTAGGAGAAGTTGAAGGAAGGTGAAAGGTGACAGAAAGAAAAGCCTGAAGTGGTCCAGCTGTGTGCAGGACAGAGTCAGCAAGGTCAGCAACGGCGGTGACTGTCTGGAGGGGGACCGTTTGGAAGTTCCTGGAAGGACCGCGGACGGGTAGTGGCCCGGCGGTCTGGAGCAGTGGACCAAAGGACAGTCAGCACCAGGGCAGGGGCCTCTCGGACCCCGGCAAGGCTAGGAGTCGCCATAATTTGCCAAATCCGTCAGTGAAGGGGACGTAGATCCCCCAACAACCAAGTCCCGATAGAAGGCAACAGTCCAACCATTTTAGGAGAAGCACCGCCACCGCCAGGGCACCAGTTTCTCAGGGCCAGCGCCTGCGGGCAAAGAGTAGAGCTCCCCCGGTCCAGCTTGAAGCCGGGGAGCGGGTTACCGGTGGGGACCCATCGCGACCAACATAGAAACAAAGGTGCAAGGAAAAGGGACATCACCGTCACCTACTGGGAGAGCAAGTGCAGCCGTCCGTGGGAACCGTCTTTCCAGCCGTGTGGTTTACCGTAAAACTGTGTCAACGTCTCAGGCTGAGTGAGTACCACAGTGCCGCAAGGCACAGCGCTGCCCCCGCGTCCCTGCGCCCACCAGGCCCTGCACCTTCCACACCATCACCGGGCCCCGGGATCACCAACCCCTACCCACGGAGGGGCAACACAACACCTGGCTGCTCCGCATCACCATCCCCGGGATCCCCATATTGAGCAGCGGTGGTGAAATCACCACAACCGTGGGTGGCGTCACGGACAATAAACTATCCCCACACCCAACAACCCCCTTTCACTCACGGGCGAGGAGTGCCGCTCGAAAAAAAAAAACCCCGGGATCCGGCCCACAGCTCGAGCCACCACTGAGCAGCCACCGCCGGACCCGAGCAGAAGGGGTGAGCGTAGTGTGCTGACACCCTCCTCCCCGCCCGCGACATAAAGGTTAGCTGTATCTGTCAGCGTAGTGTCCAGAGGATGGAGGGGTAACCAGGAGACAGGCCAGTACACCAGGAGTCGTGGAGGGGGCTGTAGGTGTGCAACAACCCAGCAGCAGGACCACTAACTCCACGTTTGTGCAAGGATTAACAGGAGGAACACTGCCAGAGCCCTGCAAAATGACCTCCAGCAGCAACAAATGTGCATCTGTCTGCACAAACGGTCAGAAAACGACTCTATGAGGATGGCATGAGGGTCCAACGTCCACAGATGGAGGTTGTGCTCACTGCCCATCACCGTGCAGGGCGCTGGGCATTCGCCACAGAACACCAGGATTGTCAAATTCGCCACTGGTGCCTGTGCTCTTCGCAGATGAAAGCAGGTTCACACTGAGCACATGTGACAGATGTGACAGAGTCTGGAGACGCCATGGAGAGTGATCTGCTGCCTGCAACATCCTGCAGCATGACCGGTTTGTAAATGGGTCAGTAATGGTGTGGGGTGGCATTTCTTTGGAGGGCTGCACATCCCTCCATTTGCTCGCCAGAGGTAGCCTGACTGCCATTAGGTATGGAGATGAGATCCTCAGACCCCTTGTGAGACCATATGCTAGTGAAGTTGGCCCTGGGTTCCTCCTAATGCAGGACAATGCCAGACTTCATGTGGCTATAGTGTGTCAGCAGTTTCTGCAAGATGAAGGCATTGAAGCTATGGTCTGGCCCACCCATTCCCCAGACCTGAATCTGATTGAACACATCTGGGACGTCATGTCTCGCTCCATGCACCAAAGTCACGTTTTACCACAGACTGTCCAGGAGTTGGTGGATGCTTTAGTCCAGGTCTGGGAGGAGATCCCTCAGGAGACCATCCACAAACTCATCAGGAGCATGCCCAGGCGTTGTAGGAAGGTCATACAGGCACGTGGAGGCCACACACAATACTGAGCCTCATTCTGACTTGTTTCCACTTTAATTTTGTCTTGTTTAGATTTTCATTTTGACTTCTTTCCACTTTCATTTTGTGTGTGTCTTCAAATCCAGGCCTCCACTGGTTATAACATTTGATTTCCATTGATGATTTTTGTGTGATTTTGTTGTCAGCACAGTCAAATTTGTACCGAACAAAGTATTCAATGAGAATATTTCATTCATTTAAATCTAGGAGGTGTTATTTGAGTGTTCCCATTCATTTTTTGTACCACATATGTGGTGTAAACCTGGAGTTCAATGCTGGTACTTGTAGTCCCTTATGTTTCTGCTAAGGTATTCTCAGGGCAGGTTTACAGGTGGTTAAGGAGGTGGGTGTTTCTGGCCACCTTCATACCCCCCCCCCCGCCCACTGTGAGGTAGTGTGTGGATTGGGACATGAATTTTCCCTGAGAAGGCCATGGAATGAACCCTCTGTAGACTGGGTTGCCCAAAAGGGGACAGAGTCCCAAAAAGGGGGGGGGGGAGGTTGCCCAAAAGGGGGCAGAGTCCCAAAAAGGGGTGGAGTCCCAAAAGGGTGTGGTACATCCCAAATGGTCAGCTGCGGTGGCACAGATGGTCTATAGCCAGGGACAAAGGTGTTAATGTTACAAGTGTCCGGTTTGTAGTATAGACCACCCGTCTGACAAGAAGCCACATCTGTGTTTCGTATAAGTGGATGGGGAATCTGTGACTGGACTCATAGACTCAAGTGACCTGGTGACCTGGTGAGGGCCACATCTGATGCCTACCTGATTCCTGGAAGTAAGATCCACGTCAGCTGCACCCACAATGATGGTAAAGAATATCCGGTGTCTAGCGTGGTGATTTAGACAGCCAGGGACAGTGGTTCTCATGATGTAAAATGTAAATTAGCTTAAAAAAATGGATAATTTGCTAATTTCTAACAATAATGCAAAAAAAAATCTCTGTTCATGATGGAAAAATCATATTGTAGTAATATTATTATTATTATTATTATTATTATTAATACTACTGCTATTCTTGCTATTATTGCAATGTGATATTTACATCATGAACAGAGACATTTTTTTTACATTATTATTAGAAATTACCAAATCTTTTTAACGCTAATTTACATTTATATAATAATAATAATAATTGTAAATTAGCTTTAAAAATATTTGGTAATTTCCAATAATAATGCAAAAAAAATCTCTGTTCTTGATGGAATAATCATATTGTAATAATAATTATTATTATTAATTATTATCGCTACTACTATTATTGCTAGTATTACAATGTTATATTTACATCATGAACAGAGAATTTTTTTTTACATTATTATTAGAAATTACCAAATCTTTTTAATGCTAATTTACATTTATATAATAATAATAACAATAATAACAATAGTAATAATAATAATAATAATAATAATAATAATACTAATAATAATAATAATAATAATAATAATATTAATAATAATTGTAAATTAGCTTAAAAAATCGGTAATTGCCAATATTAATGCAAAAAAAAACTGTGTTCATGATGGAAAAAAATCACATTTTTTTAAAAAAATAATTGGCTCAGTGGTTAGCACTGCTGTCTTGCAGCTCTGGGGTCCTGGGTTCAAATCCCACCAAGGACAGCATCTGCAAGGAGTTTGTATGTTCTCCCTGTGTTTGCGTGAGTTTCCTCCGGGAACTCCAGTGTCCTCCCACACTCCAAAGACATACCCATAGGGAATTTAGATTGTGAGCCCCAATGGGGACAGTGTTGCTGCGGAATATGTTACCGCTATATAAAGATTTTTTTTTTTTTAATAAATCAAATAATAATAATAATAGTAGTAATAATAATAATAATAATAATAATAATAATAATAATAATAATTATTATTATTATTATTATTATTATTATTATTTTTTGTTATTATTATTGCTAATAGCTATTGTAAATTAGCTTTACAAATATTTGGTAATTTCCAATAATAATGCAAAGAAAATTGTGTTCATGATGGAAAAATCACATTGAAATAATAATAATAATAATAATAATAATAATAATAATAATAATAATAATAATAATAATAATAATAATAATTATTATTATTATTATTATTATTATTATTATTGCTAATAATTATTGTAAATTAGCTGCACAAATATTTGGTAATTTCCAATAATAATGCAAAAAAAATTGTGTTCATGATGGTAAAATCACATTGAAATAATAATAATAATAATAATAATAATAATAATAATAATAATAATATGGAAATTATTTTCAAATAAATTTGGTAATTTCTAATAATAGCGAAAAAAAATCTCTGTTCTTGATGTGTAACTACTATTACAATCTCACAGTGAAACCCCAATATTAATCGCATATATATTTATATATTTACGGTACATAAAACTTTAAAACAAATCATTTTCATCGGCGTACAGCACCAACAGAATAAATTATGAGTAATTAATTAGCAGTACATGAGTAAATCAATGGAACCCATGAGTTTATGGATCAGCTATCTCATCCATCACACGAGCCAGCTATGATCTATGAGCGGGGGCGGATGTTGCAGAAGGCAGCACCCCCGTGGAGCGAGCAATACCCACAATGCAATATGTTTTGAAGTTGTAGAATTGTTATCCCAATGATTGTGTTTCTTTTTGAAGCCTTCGTCACCGGTGAGAGATGCATTAGATAAGAGAACGCGGGATGTAATTATCGCGGCCGCGGCAGGGCCATGTTGTGCGCGTCACAAGGTAATAAGTATAATATTCACATTTTTATCATGCATCTATAAATAGCCCAAAGTTGGAGAAATTCATTATTTTGCGAGCAAAATTTGTCCCCTTCATTTATAATTTTTATGGATTCGACCCCATTAGAGGTGCGCGTTCTATATAAATCTTTGCTCGTTTTCATCCTGCTGTTTTTTCATTAAGCCGCGGCTCCGGCTCACATTAAAACACCGCGTTCATGTATCATTCCGGCATGTGAACGATTACCCAGTGTCTCTCAGTTGTCAGAGTAATGAGAGGAGGAAGTGAATGAGGAATGGATGCCACCGTCCCCCGGGATGGACACACTCATTTCCATCATCATCACTTCTACAATATAATTGTGTCTTAAACGCATCCCTCAAAAAGTTCAGCACTTTTGATAGTTCCCAGCGCAGCGTCGGGGCCTTGGCGAGTTCCCAGCCATGTGAAGAGAGGGGCGAGGATTAACATTAAAAATGCATTTTCCGGAATGCCTTGTGAACTGGCATTAATATGTTATCTGCTTTAGTGCTTCTTTAATTCTTTCAGCGCTGCAGTAATTGTAATCCCTGAAAAGCCATAAATGTTTCAAAGAAAAACTGCAAATGTGAACTGCGAGCGGCTCCCATGTGTTTTATGATGATGAATGAGAAAAAATACACAAAGATAGATATATACATAGATAGAGATAGATAGATAGATATATAGATAGATAGATAGATAGATAGATAGATAGATAGAGGGATATGTGGCACCCTGGACAAGCCAGGACGTCACAGGTACTGCAACAACACACCCCACACCCCGGTTAGGGACATCTAAGTCAGACACAAATCCTTATTGCCTCCCTCCAGGGGCTGATGTCCACACCAGGTGGGGCGGAGCCAGGTGGTTGGCTCCACCCACCGATGAGTTCACAGTCCTGGAGGCGGGAAAAGGAAGAGAGCAGTGCAGTTTGGTTTGGAGTTGAGTGTAGAGCGAGAGTGAGGGAAGTAGTAGTGGAGGAACTGACTGGCCGTGTCCGGGTACGTGGCCCGGGCACAGAAACAGCAAGGTTGGCAGACGGTGGTGACCGTCTGCAGGAGAGGCTGATTGACGCACAACCGTAAGGACCGGGGACGGGTGGTGGCCCGCTGGTACCGGATCGGGGAGCGAAGAGAAGCCAGCAGCATCCGGCAGGGCCTACGGACCCAGGCCAGGCTGGGAGTCGCCGTAAAACCGGTCAAATCCGTCAGCGACGGAAACCTCCAGAGTTTTCTCAGCAATAAAGACCCGACTGAAGGCAACTGTCCAAACTGTGAGGGAGATAAAGCTACCGCCAGAGTTAGAGCTCCCAGGGCCAGAGACTGCGGGCAAGAAGGGGCTCCCTTTGCCAACATACCGCAGGGGAGCGGGTTACCGGTGGGAAGCCATCGGGGCCGAGAACATAACACAGGTGCAGGGAGAGCCAGCCTACCGGCAGTAACCGTTGCAGCCATCTGTGGGACTCGTCCATCCAGCCGTTTGTTTTACCAGAGACTCCGTGTGCGTTACTGGCTGAGAAAGTACCACCGTGCCATCTGGCACTGCGCTGCCCCGCGACCCTGCACCTGGCCAAGCCCCGCAACCCACCAAACAGACAACAACTCCGGGCCCCGGGACTACCAAAATCCCCCTACCCACGGAGGGAAAAGAAACATCCCAGCTGCTCCCTGTCATCGCTCCCAGGATCCCCGTACAGAGCAGCGGTGGTGCTTAACCTCACCACACACCGTGGGTGGCATCACAAACCGACATCCCAAGCACCAACAAAAAACCCCTTTCACTCACGGGCGAGGAGCGCCGCTCGAGTCCCCGGATCCGGCCCACCGCTCGAGCCACCGAGCAGCAGCTGCAGCAGCACCGGACGATAGATAGATAGATAGAGGGATAGATAGATAGATAGAGGGATAGATAGATAGATAGATAGATATATAGATAGATAGATAGATAGATAGATAGATAGAGGGATAGATAGATGGATAGATAGAGGGATAGATAGATAGAGGGATAGATAGATAGAGGGATAGATAGATAGATAGATAGATAGATAGATAGATAGATAGATAGATAGATAGATAGATAGATAGATAGAGGGATAGATAGATAGATAGATAGATAGAGGGATAGAGGGATAGATAGATAGAGGGATAGATAGATAGATAGAGGGATAGATAGATAGATAGATAGATAGAGGGATAGATAGATAGATAGATAGATAGATGGAGGGATAGATAGATAGATAGATAGATAGAGGGATAGATAGATAGATAGATAGATAGAGGGATAGATAGATAGATAGATAGATAGATAGATAGATAGATAGATAGATAGAGGGATAGATAGATAGATAGATAGATAGAGGGATAGATAGATAGATAGATAGATAGAGGGATAGATAGATAGATAGATAGATAGATAGATAGATAGATAGATAGATAGATAGATAGATAGATAGATAGAGGGATAGATAGATAGTTAGATAGATAGATGGAGGGATAGATAGATAGATAGATAGAGGGATAGATAGAGGGATAGATAGATAGATAGATAGATAGATAGATAGATAGATAGATAGATAGATAGATAGATGGTCTTATCTGCTACCTTATCTGCCACTTTATCTGCTGCATTATCTGTGGTCTTATCTGATCCATTATCTGTAGTCTTATCTGCTGCCTTATCTGCGGTCTTATCTGCGGTCTTATCTGCAGCTTTATCTGCTGCCTTATCTGCTGCCTTATCTGCAGCTTTATTTGCTGCCTTATCTGCGGTCTTATCTGCTGCCTTATCGGCTGCCTTATCTGCAGCTTTATTTGCTGCCTTATCTGCGGTCTCATCTGCTGCCTTATCTGCGGTCTTATCTGCTGCATTATCTGTGGTCTTATCTGCTGTCTTATCTGCGGTCTTATCTGCTGCCTTATCTGTAGTCTCATCTGCAGCTTTATCTGCTGCCTTATCTGCGGCCTTATCTGCTGCCTTATCTGCAACTTTATCTGCAGTCTTATCTGCAGCTTTATCTGCGGTCTTATCTGCGGTCTTATCTGCAGCTTTATTTGCAGTCTTATCTGCGGCCTTATCTGCTGCCTTATCTGCGGTCTTATCTGCTGCCTTAGCTGCGGTCTTATCTGCTGCCTTATCTGTGGTCTTATCTGCGGTCTTATCTGCTGCCTTATCTGTGGTCTTATCTGCTGCCTTAGCTGCGGTCTTATCTGCTGCCTTATCTGTGGTCTTATCTGCGGTCTTATCTGCTGCCTTATCTGTGGTCTTATCTGCTGCCTTAGCTGCGGTCTTATCTGCTGCCTTATCTGCGGTCTTATCTGTGGTCTTATCTGCTGCCTTATCTACAGTCTTATCTGCGGTATTATCTGCTGCCTTATCTGCAGTCTTATCTGCTTGTCTTATCTGCAGCTTTAGCTGCTGCCTTATCTGTGGCCTTATCTGTGGTCTTATCTGCTGCCTTATCTGTGGTCTTATCTGCTGCCTTATCTGTGGTCTTATCTGCTGCCTTTTCTGTGGTCTTATCTGCTGCCTTATCTGCAGTCTTATTTGCTGCCTTATCTGCGGTCTTATCTGCTGCCTTATCTGTGGTCTTATCTGCTGCCTTATATGCGGTCTTATCTGCAGCTTTAGCTGCTGCCTTATCTGTGGCCTTATCTGTGGTATTATCTGTGGTCTTATCTGCTGCCTGATCTGTGGTCTTATCTGCTGTCTTATCTGCTGCCTTATCTGCTGCCTTATCTGCTGCCTTATCTGCAGCCTTATCTGTGGCCTTTTCTGCGGCCTTATCTGTGGTCTTATCTGCTGTCTTATCTGCGGCCCTATCTGTAACCTTTTCTGCTGCCTTATCTGTGGCCTTATCTGTGGCCTTATTTGAAGTCTTTTCTGTGGTCTTATCTGCAGCCTTATCTGCGGTCTTATCTGCGGCCTTATCTACAGCTTTATCTGCGGCCTTATCTCTGTCCTTATCTATGGTCTTATCTGTGGGCTTATTTGCAGCTTTATCTGCGGCCTTATCTATGCCCTTATCTGCTGCCTTATCTATGCCCTTATCTGCTGCCTTATCTGCTGCCTTAGCTGCAGCTTTATCTGCTGCCTTATCTGCTGCCTTATCTGCAGCTTTATCTGCGGCCTTATCTGCTGCCTTATTGTTTCGCCCGGGGACCAGGGGTACTCAGATCCGGGCCACAGAGTCACTTCTGCGGGTATCACGATGACGTGACCCGGTCTGTGATCCCAGGCTCCACAGAAAAAGGGGATTTGGGTAAGGGAGATTGTCCGTGACGCCACCCACGGTTGTGGTGATGGTGGAACACCACCGCTGCTCTGGAAGGGGATCCCGGGAGCGATGACAGGGAGCAGCGTAGTTGTTATGTCCCCTCCGTGGGTAGGGGGGTTGGTTGTCCCGGGGCCCGATGATGGGGTAAGCAGGGGGCGGCAGGGCGCAGTGCTGCAGTGCACTGCCCGAGGGCACGGGTGTACTCACAATAAAGTCACACGGAGTCACTGGTGAACTAAGAATTGCCGGTGTCCGCAGCCTTCGGTACGGGGGTGTTTGTATCCCACACACGGTGCAGCAGCCCTGGTTGCTCTTTCCCTGCAGCAAGTGTCTTTTTCTCCTCTCTCTCTTCCTCTTTCTCCTCAGCCGGGGACGGGGAATCACTCCCCTGTAGTGATCCGGGAACCCAGGTACCGAGGGGCCACTGCCCGGCTCCGGCTACCTGTTCTGGCCCCTTCCTCACTACGGCCTGCCCCGGCCCTCTTGGAGAACCCCTCACTCCCAGCCGGGAGCTACACTTCAGACCTCTGTCCTCTCTGGCCTCCACACACTCTCTGCTTTTCCCTTACACTGGGGGCTGTGCTTTTGTCATGCTGCACCGTGTGAGATCATATTACCAAGGAGGATTAACTCTTTATGTGACACCCTGGCTGTGCCAGGGCGTCACACACCCCCTTGGTAAAACACGGCCCGTCCTCGGGCCGGCTAGGCACCGACATTTTATTAAACTGGAAAAGATAAAACATCAAACATTTTCAATCCTCCCAAAACGGGATGCACATCACTTTAACATTGCAGTAACAGTCCAACACTTTTAATAATAACAGGGTAACGGTTCCTTTAGTCACCCACCCAAACAACCTAGCCTTGGTGCTGCCCCTAAAGCCCAGGCAGCACCCCTTGACCCCAGTCCAGAAACGGTTCCAGATTGGTCAACGGGACCGGTACTTCGCTGCCGTTGCGGCCGGGCGGACTGCCGGAGCCGTCGTCATCTCCGTCGCGGCCGGGCGGACTGCCGGGGCCGGTGGCAGGGTGGTGACAAAGGTGAGGCCTGGGGACCCCAGGTCTGGGTCCTCCCCAACAGGCGCTGCGGGCTCCGCTACCGGTAACAGGGGTAACGGCTCGGTGCATCGCTGCGGCAGCCTCTTCCAGGAACCAAATGCTGGCAGAGTCCTGGCGTCCCTGCTTCCACAGTCCTTGTCACATAAGCTGCGGTTCCTTTCTACTGCTCCCCCTTGGTACTCGGGAGCAGTCCTTCCAGCAACTTTTAAACTTTCTCTTTCGCTTCCGGTCCTCCGCAGCTTCACTTCCGCCCGCGTTCTCAGGGGGCGGAGTCTCTTTTTCGCGCCCAACGCTTGGGGAAGAAGGTGCTGGGCGGGAGATTTTCGCGCCCAAAATGGCGGCAAAGATGGTGACTTTAAGATTTTTGCAGCGGATCACCGCTGACAGTCCAGAATAAGGCGCACTTCCTCCAGATAACTGGATGGGTTCGATCCTGTTCGTGACGCCAAATGTTTCGCCCGGGGACCAGGGGTACTCAGATCCGGGCCACAGAGTCACTTCTGCGGGTATCACGATGGCGTGACCCGGTCTGTGATCCCAGGCTCCACAGAAAAAGGGGATTTGGGTAAGGGAGATTGTCCGTGACGCCACCCACGGTTGTGGTGATGGTGGAACACCACCGCTGCTCTGGAAGGGGATCCCGGGAGCGATGACAGGGAGCAGCGTAGTTGTTATGTCCCCTCCGTGGGTAGGGGGGTTGGTTGTCCCGGGGCCCGATGATGGGGTAAGCAGGGGGCGGCAGGGCGCAGTGCTGCAGTGCAGTGCCCGAGGGCACGGGTGTACTCACAATAAAGTCACACGGAGTCACTGGTGAACTAAGAATTGCCGGTGTCCGCAGCCTTCGGTACGGGGGTGTTTGTATCCCACACACGGTGCAGCAGCCCTGGTTGCTCTTTCCCTGCAGCAAGTGTCTTTTTCTCCTCTCTCTCTTCCTCTTTCTCCTCAGCCGGGGACGGGGAATCACTCCCCTGTAGTGATCCGGGAACCCAGGTACCGAGGGGCCACTGCCCGGCTCCGGCTACCTGTTCTGGCCCCTTCCTCACTACGGCCTGCCCCGGCCCTCTTGGAGAACCCCTCACTCCCAGCCGGGAGCTACACTTCAGACCTCTGTCCTCTCTGGCCTCCACACACTCTCTGCTTTTCCCTTACACTGGGGGCTGTGCTTTTGTCATGCTGCACCGTGTGAGATCATATTACCAAGGAGGATTAACTCTTTATGTGACACCCTGGCTGTGCCAGGGCATCACATTATCTGCAGCCTTATCTGCAGCTTTATCTGCGGCCTTATCTGCAGCTTTATCTGCGGCCTTATCTGCGGCCTTATCTGCAGCTTTATCTGCGGCCTTATCTGCGGCCTTATCTGCATCCTTATCTGTGGCCTTATCTGCGGCCTTATCTGCGGCCTTATCTGCGGCCTTATCTGCAGCTTTATCTGCGGCCTTATCTGCGGCCTTATCTGCAGCTTTATCTGCGGCCTTATCTTTGGCATTATGTGGACACTTCACATTCTACGTTTGCTCCTCTCCACTGTGGATGGTTTCCTGCCGCTTCTTGTTTTCAGTCTCAAAACCTTTTGTTTTTCTAAAGCTAACTATTTTTCTAATGATCTCTAATGCTTTGTTGTCATCACATAGATGGGACATGTCATATCCTAAAAATGTAAAGTAAAAATGAACATTTCTGGTCACAGACAACAAGTAACTATTTTTGACATTCTAAATGATGGATATTTAAAGTATATAACAAATATTTAAAAGCTTCATAATAAATCACTATTATTTGTATAAAAAAAACATTAAAAACCCCCTTCAGGGCACCAGAAGCCACAGATTTGGATGCGCTATGCAGCCAGTGGTACTCTCAGAATAGTTGTACCCGTCCTATAAAGCATATTCGAGCGGCTCCTCGTCAGTATTCCTCGCTGCCTCCCTGTAAATTCTGCTGGTAAGGCGATCACGTTCAGCGCAGGAGCTCACAGCATGATCAAAACAGCACTCAAGATTACACCAAGCATAGACAGGAACCAAAGCGCGTCAGTCACCGCAATGTGGCTGCAAAGTGAATATATATGAAGGCGAGCGGTCGGGGTGACACCAGCATAAATCATGTGACAAGCAAATAGAGCTCCTTCAGGTGTGATAAATGTCTCCAAATGTGGCGAGAACTCCTTAATGCTAGAAAGAACACGTAAGTGATTATCAGGAGCGATCCCGGCATACGGCAGGCAGGTTCACACGCAGCGGAGCGCCTCCTGTGGAATATTACCACTACCTGCAATGAGACCCCGGCTAAATGAGAAGTGGATGTGGCTCTTATTTACTGAGAAACATACGTGTTCTCGCGGTTTGACAGATTGATGACATTAATCATTGCTTTATCCATGGGAAATCTGACTCCGATGTACATAACTTGCGGCAGCATCTTCCCCGGGGTGGGGGGTTGTTGATACCCATCATGTTGGCATGTTGTATGATCATTTCTATTAAATTATTAACAAGCTGTTTCTTTTTTTGTAGTCCCGGTTTCAGAGAAGAGCGAAACTATCGAACATCGATTCTCAAGATTCAGTCGAATTTGACCGGAAAATTTGATTGGCTTCAATTTTTGTTTTTTTTCAAAACAAATCAAATTGCTGGTATAAGTCATCTATTGGTCTTTCTGGACCTCATAATAAAAGGAGGTTCTCGCTTCTCACTTGTCCTGGCACTGCAGCTCCATGCGTGGTCCTTTTTGCTTCCTCTCTATGGTTGCTGCCTTCTCTTACGTCTTCTATCCTCTTCACTTTTTTAGTTTGCACAAAATCTTGAGATTACCTATGGCCTAGTCAATGCCAAAGAAGAGCCAAGGAGTGAAAACAGAAGAAAAGTCCTTAAACCGGACGGAGGAAGAGAGTTATCAGAAAATCAGGCAGGGAGCCAGGGTGGCATGTGACAACTCAGCATAAATCATCCACCTCTTCAGTGGTGTACCGACAATGTCAGACATATTGTTCCTTTGGGGTGTGCCGACAATAACTATATCAGACATATTGTTCCTTTGTTCGGTAAATCAAGAGACATTAGCCATTGTTTCATGTGAGACTATCCGGAGCCATTTGTCTGCTAATGTGGAATGCTGCTGATTACAAATTGCCCCAGCCCTTAGACCACGGATTCTCAACTCCAGTGCTCAGGACCCACCAACAGACCATGTTTTCATGTTTCGCCTCAATATTAGACAGGGAATAATTCCACAACCTGTGCAACATTAAGGAAATCCTGAAAACCTGATTGAGGAAAACCTGAAAACATGATCTGTTGGTGGGTCTTGAGGACTTAAATTGAGAAACACTGTCTTAGACTATATCATTTACAGTACAATTATATAGCAGGATTGAACTAGCAACCAATCAGGGAACAGCCATCTCCCACCAATCCTGTAAGACACAATACCTTGAAATGCGAACTGAAGGATATAAAAATGTCCTTGCTCCTGTCATCAGTGTCATTTTACAGCACTTCAGCCTAGGGTTCATGGATCCAGGTCAACGTCGGACTGGCTACAGGAGAAACTGCCAGTAATACCAGTCCTAGCCGCAGTTACCTGCACTGAACTCCGGAGCTCTCAGTTGAGCTGCAGCATTCAGCCCGGCCTGTATGCAGCTGAATGTAGGTAACCACAGCCAGAACTGGTATTACTGGAAACTGTCGGTAATACCAGTTCTGGCTGCGGTTACGTACATTGAACTCCGGACCTCTGACCTGAGCTGCAGAGTTCAGTCCGGCCTGTCTGCAGCTGTCATGAATTGAACTGTGATAGCCGAGGAATCAGTCGGCGCTCACAGTACAGTCCTGAAAATCCACTGTTCAGTCCAGGCTGCACTCTGGTGCTCAGGTGAGAGCTCCGAAGTTCAGTGCAGGTAACCGCGTCCAGGACTGGTATTACTGGCAGTTTCTCTGGTAGCCAGTTCGACTCTGATCCAGGTGGAAGATTACAGAACTGCTCCATTGCCTAACACTGAGCTCACAAATTTGTTTAGAGAATCCAAGTTAGGACAACCCGGTCATCTGGCTACATACCTCACTGTGTTCAGTCGGCATCCTAAGCTTTCAGCAATTTCCTCTTATTGGGTGACCACCAAAAGTGGGGTGCTGCTGGCTGAGATAGTTGGCCCTAGATGTCCCAAAGTCGCGAAGATTCTAATCCCTGGTGGATGAGACTCTGCTGCTTGTACCATCTTGTGTTCTTGCTGGGAATGTACTACACTTTGTTCAGAATTATTAGGCAAATGAGTATTTTGATTACATAATAATTGTTATACATGTTGTCCTACTCCAAGCTGTATAGGCTGAGAGCCAACTACTAATTAAGTAAATCAGGTGATGTCATCTCTGTAATGAGGAGGGGTGCGGTGTAATGACATCAACACCCTATATTAACTGTGCTTAATTATTAGGCAACTTCCTTTTCTTTGGCAAAATGGGTCAGAAGAGAGATTTGACAGGCTCTGAAAAGTCCAAAATTGTGAGATGTCTTGCAGAGGGATGCAGCAGTCTTGAAATTATCAAACTTTTGAAGCCTGATCACCAAACAATCAAGTGTTTCATTGCAAATAGCCAACAGGGTCGCAAGAAGCGTGTTGGGAAAAAAAGGCGCAAAATAACTGCCCATGAATTGAGGAAAATCAAGCGTGAAGCTGCCAAGATGCCATTTGCCACCAATTTAGCCATATTTAAGAGCTGCAACGTTCCTGGAGTATCAAAAAGCACAAGGTGTGCCATACTCAGGGACATGGCCAAGGTAAGGAAGGCTGAAAAACGAACACCTTTAAACAAGAAACATAAGATAAAATGTCAAGACTGGGCCAAGAAATATCTTAAGACTTATTTTTGAAAGATTTTATGGACTGATGAGTGTGACTCTTGATGGGACAGATGGAGGAGCCAGAGGCTGGATCAGTAAAGGGCAGAGAGCGCCACTCCGACTCAGACATCAGCAAGGTGGAGATGGGGTACTGGTATGGGCTGGTATCATCAAAGATGAACTTGTGGGACCTTTTCGGGCAGAGGATGAAGTGAAGCTCAACTCCCAGACCTACTGCCAGTTTTTGGAAGACAACTTCTTCATGCAGTGGTACAGGAAGAAGTTGGTATCGTTCAAGAAAAACATGATTTTCATGCAGGATAATGCTCCATCACATGCATCCAACTATTCCACAGCGTGGCTGGCCAGTAAAGGTATAAAAAATGAAAAAATAATGACATGGCCCCCTTGTTCACCTGATCTGAACCCCATAGAGAACCTGTGGTCCCTCATAAAATGTGAGATCTACACGGAGGGAAAACAGTACACCTCTCGGAACAGTGTCTGGAGGCTGTGGTGGCTGCTGCATGGAGTGTTGATCGTAAACAGATAAAGCAACTGACAGAATCTATGGATGGTAGGCTGCTGAGTGTCATCAGAAAGAAAGGTGGCTATATTGGTCACTAATTTTTGGGGGTTTTGTTTTTGCATGTCAAAAATGTTTATTTCTAAATTGTGTGCAATTATATTGGTTTACCTGGTGAAAATTAACAAGTGAGATGGGAATATATTTGGTTTTTATTAAGTTGCCTAATAATTCTGCACAGTAATAGTTACCTGCACAAACAGATATCCTCCTAAGATATACAAATCTAAAAAAAAAACCACTCCAACTTCCAAAAATATTAGGCTTTGATATTTATGAGTTTATTAAGAACAAAGTTGTTGATCAATAATAAAAACATCCTCTAAAATACAACTTGCCTAATAAAGTCTGCACACAGTGTTTATGCTGTTGACTGTTGGTGACCAAGTCTTTCAGTTGAGTGATGCCTTCACGATGTATTGTCTGAGTAGTGTCCTACCCATGGGGAAGAAGTGCAAGTGTTAATTAGGATGGCCACTGGCCCGTGTGGCCTTTCTAAAGACTGCCAGGCCAGCAAAGGAGAGCATCCACTGACCCTGAATGATAGGACAGATAAGGGGTAAAATGAAAAAAACTTTTTTTTTTAAATCTTTTAATACCTTATTGACCCTAAAAAAATCAAACTAGTGGGCAACATTTTGATTTCTGTGGTGTCACTTATTAGGCTGTGCTGTAGTTTCAGTATAATGAGTGTTTTATTAGCAGGAGATAATTACTAGAGGAATATGTGTCTTGGGCCTCCTGTTCTAGCCACACCCCCACCACTGATTAGCAGCTCACTATCTACATACAATGTATATAGAGCTGTGATGAGGGTGAGGTTAGCTTTCTGAGCTCTGCTACATCTACAACAGAGACAACTTTGATTGTGTCACAATATGCTGTTCTCAGATGAGGTAGCAAAAACCTGCTGACAGATTCTTTTAATTACTCATTTAACTTTGAATGTAATGGAACCTGCTTATATAAACCCCCAAAAAGCTAACAGAGAGTGTGCTGTCTCTTATTGAATTTAGATAGATAGATAGATAGATAGATAGATAGATAGATAGATAAATAGATAGAGGGATAGATGATAGATAGAGGGATAGATAGATAGATAGATAGATAGATAGATAGAGGGATAGATATATAGATAGAGGGATAGATAGATAGATAGATAGATAGATAGATAGATAGATAGAGGGATAGATAGATAGATAGATAGAGGGATAGATAGATAGAGGGATAGATAGATAGATAGAGGGATAGATATATAGATAGAGGGATAGATAGATAGATAGATAGATAGATAGAGGGATAGATATATAGATAGAGGGATAGATAGATAGATAGATAGATAGAGGGATAGATAGATAGAGGGATAGATAGATAGATAGAGGGATAGATAGATAGATAGATAGATAGAGGGATAGATAGAGGGATAGATAGATAGATAGATAGATAGAGGGATAGATATATAGATAGAGGGATATATAGATAGATAGATAGATAGATAGATAGATAGAGGGATAGATAGATAGAGGGATAGATAGAATGATAGATAGATAGATAGATAGAGGGATAGATATATAGATAGAGGGATAGATAGATAGATAGATAGATAGAGGGATAGATAGATAGATAGATAGATAGATAGAGGGATAGATATATAGATAGAGGGATAGATAGATAGATAGATAGAGGGATAGATGGATAGATAGATAGATAGATAGATAGATAGATAGATAGATAGATAGATAGATAGAGGGATAGATATATAGATAGAGGGATAGATAGATAGATAGATAGATAGATAGATAGATAGATAGATAGATAGATAGATAGATAGATAGATAGAGGGATAGATAGATAGATAGAGGGATAGATAGATAGATAGATAGATAGATAGATAGATAGAGGGATAGATATATAGATAGATAGATAGATAGATAGATAGATAGATAGATAGATAGATAGAGGGATAGATAGATAGATAGAGGGATAGATAGATAGATAGATAGATAGATAGATAGATAGATAGATAGAGGGATAGATATATAGATAGAGGGATAGATAGATAGATAGATAGATAGATAGATAGATAGATAGATAGATAGATAGATAGATAGAGCTCTGGCAAAAAATATGAGACCACATTTTCAGTTTTTCTGATTTTTCTCTTTATAGGTATATTTTTGAGTAAAATGTAAGTTGTTCTTTATTCTATAAACTAATGACAACGTCTCCAAATTTCCAGGCAATAAATTTTGTATTTATTTTCTGAAAATGAGAAATGGTCAGAATAACATAAAATGCACAGAATGCACAGCGCTTTCAGATCTCAAATAATGCAAAGAAAACAAGATCATAATCATTTAGAAACAACAATACTAATAATGTTTTACCTCAGGAAGAGTTAAAAAATCAATATTTTGTGGAATAACCATGATTTTAATCACAGCTTTCATGAGTCTTGGCTGCTTTTCACCAGTCTGTCACACTGCTTTTGGGTGACCTTACGCCACTCATGGTGCAAAAATGTAAGCAGTTATTCTTTGTTTGATGGCTTGTGACTATCTATCTTCCTTTTGATTACATTCCAGAGGTTTTCAATGGGGTTCAGATCTGGAGATTGGGCTGGCCATGAAAGGGTTTTGATGTGGTCAATTCATCCACACATTGATTGACCTAGCTGTGTGGCATGGTGCATTGTCCTGCTGGAAAAAACAGTCCTCAGAGTTGGGGAACATTGCCTGAGCAGAAGGAAGCAACTGTTTTTCCAGGATAATCTTGTATGCAGCTTGATTAATACATCCCTTGTAAACATGTTTGTTGAATTTTAATACCTAATTTTTAGCTTTGCCCAACACCTGGTCATCTAATGGTTAGACGGAGAGCAGGAGAGGCATGCCAGCCACAATGTTTTGCACCCACTGTGAAATTTGGTGGAGAATCAATAATGATCTGGAGATGCTTCAGCAAGGCTGGAATTGGGCAGGTTAATCTTTGCGAAGGATGTATGAATCAAGCCGCATACAAGGTTATCCTGGAAAAACAGTTGCTCCCTTCTGCTCAGGCAATGTTCCCCAACTCTGAGGACTGTTTTTTCCAGCAGGACCATGCGCCATGCCACACAGCTAGGTCAATCAATGTATAGATGAAGAACCACCACATCAAAGTGCTGTCATGACCAGCACAATCCCCAGACCTGAACCCCATTGAAAACCTCTGGAATGTAATCAAGCGGCAGATGGATAATCATAAGCCATCAAACAAGGAATAACTGCTTACATTTTTGCACCAGGAGTGGCCTAACGTCACCCAAAAGCAGTGTGACAGACCGGTGGAAAGCAGCCAAGACGCAGCAAAGCTGGGATTAAAAATCATGGTTATTCCACAAAATATTGATTTCTGAACTCTTCCTGAGGTAAAACATTATTAGTATTGTTGTTTCTAAATGATTATTAACTAGTTTGCTTTGCATTGTTTGAGGTGTGAAAGCACTGGGCATTTTTTTTTGTTATTTTGACCATTTCTCATTTTCAGAAAATTAATACAAAATTTATTGCTTGGAAATTCGGAGACGTTGTCAGTAGTTTATAGAATAATAGAACAATTTACATTTTGCTACAAAATATACTTATAAAGAGAGAAATCAGAAAAAGTGAAAATTTGTAAGTGGTCTCTTAGTTTTTGCCAGAGCTGTATATAGATAAAGATAGATAGATAGATAGAGGGATAGATAGATAGATAGATAGATAGATAGATAGAGGGATAGATAGAAAGATAGATAGATAGAAAGATAGAAAGATAGATAGATAGAAAGATAGATAGATAGATAGATAGATAGATAGATAGATAGATAGATAGATAGATAGATAGATAGATAGATAGATAGAGGGATAGATAGATAGATAGAGGGATAGATAGATAGATAGAGGGATAGATAGATAGATAGAGGGATAGATAGATAGATAGATAGATAGATAGAAAGATAGATAGATAGAAAGATAGATAGATAGAAAGATAGATAGATAGAGGGATAGATAGATAGATAGATAGATAGATGGATAGATAGATAGATAGATAGATAGATGGATAGATAGATAGAGGGATAGATAGATAGAGGGATAGATAGATAGAGGGATAGATAGATAGAGGGATAGATAGATATAGGGATAGATAGATAGAGGGATAGATGGATAGATAGGTAGATGATAGATAGATAGATAGAAGGATAGATGGATAGATAGATAGATAGATAGATAGAGGGATAGATAGGTAGATGATAGATAGATAGATAGAAGGATAGATAGATAGATAGATAGATAGAGGGATAGATAGATAGATAGATAGAGGGATAGATAGTTTGATAGAGGGATAGATAGATAGAGGGATAGATAGATAGATAGATAGAGGGATAGATAGTTTGATAGATAGATAGATAGATAGATAGATAGAGGGATAGATAGAGGGATAGAGGGATAGATAGATGAATAGGGGGATGACGATAGAAAGATACATACAGTATATACATATGAAATAATTAGAATGTGTAGAATAGAAGAAGATCCGGTCCCTCTCACAATCTCTTCCTACATAACTTAATTACTTCATGGCTTTTTCAGCTGACATGGAAAGTTGTTTAATATGGATATGATCCGCCAGCTGTATAGCCCCAGTAATCACCCGGTGACAGCTCCCTGCAGCGGCAGAAGTCGGACAGCGGGCAGATCCCTTCCACACAGCACACCTCCACAACCTGCCAGGTCTCCGTAGCAGTCTACCGGGTGTATATGTGCTGTGCGCACTCGCATGTCCCCATCTTTATCATCAATCCTAAATGTCCTTTCACACTCAGGTTTGACTTTGGGCCATGGAACTGACAGTCACTCATCAATCAGAGCGATGAACATTTCACTGAAAAGGTTGTGATCATGTTCTTTTTTTTCTTTGATTTATGTACTGTGCATTATTGCTCCTTGCTGGCTCTCGTTGAGAAGTGACAGGACACACATTGGGTTTCGAAAGACAAAAAAAAAAGCAAAGCAAAAATCCCTGTAGGCCGACAACCTTCACATGACCCTCTCTTGCCCTTTTGTGCAACATTTTTGACATTTTGACAGGTTTAATAGGCACCCGGGAGGCAGCAAAGAAAAAGAAAAGATCCAAACAATGTATCAGATTTTTTTAAAATGCTACAGAATACAAAAAAATGCCAAGCAAAAGCACCGATTGCACAGAAAGGAAAAGCAACAGCCATTAATCCTTAGTCCCAGTCATATACACCATAAAAGAAATGAGCCATAACTCAGACTTTGCACCATGGATCACCGATTGTCTACAGATCCTTAACGCAAAGTTTACAAGGCATGTAAGCAAAAGCAGTCAGAAAAGTAAAAAAAAGCACAAACAGAAGTGATACAAGACATAAAATACAGCGGAAAGGATGGAATGCAAACGTAACAGAGATGTAGAGTAAAGTTGGGATGACTTACCATGGATGAGTCCCTGCTTCCATTGCCGAAAAAGGCTCCTTCAGCGCAGGAGGGGAGTAGGTCGAGGGAAAGTTGACTATCCCTGCCACCAGCTATGACATCACCTGCTACGTCATAAAAGGTAGTGAAAGTGCTCTGCACTCCGGGCTGATTTTCAAGAAATATAGAAGAGAGAAAGTGTAAAAGAGTAAAAAAAGAAGAATGTACAAATTTGTTTAGGAAATTACAAAAAAGAAAAAGTAAAAAAAAAATAAATAAAAAAGTATGCACGAGGGTTCTTTATATAGTAAAAAAAACAAAAATAATTATAATATTTGATGCTCTAGCCTCTGGTACAGATGTATTTTGTAAAGGTTATTGACTTTAGAGGAACTTTTCAAATTTGGGAAAAAGTTTTCCCCTAGATTACAAAAGGATATACAATATAATAGATCCCCTCCCCCAAATGACTTTTTTTTTACAAGCAGAGCATTTTAACCACAATTAGAGGCAGCTGGTGATGTCATTACTAAGGATGGGTGAATAATTCCACTTATAGCCAATGGACAGAGCGTCAATTTTTTTTCCAAACCAGAAAAAAAAAATAATAATAAAGTGAGGTACTAAAAAAATGTCAAAATGAATGGATAGGAAAAAAAACAATGAAATGTATGGGTTACTATGAAATACTGAATATTGCTTACAACATCAGACTTTCAAAAATGACTCTATGGAGCGTCTGATCCATTCACCCATCCATAGTCAACACACTTTCATTAATATTTCGACATTATCATGTGGTTATAAACAGTGTATAGCAATTTAACAACCATCTATAAAAACTGAACATGCTATTCCATTTTTTTTTATTTTTAACTTTTTGGAAAACACAACAATAATGTGATATTATACTTTTTAAGTTGTATAAATGACATTTTATGTTTTTCTTTTCTAACATTTAGAATTTTAATTTTGAATATGTGACCAATAATTAATATTAAAGTGCACCAATCACCAGAATTTTCCTATATAACCTAAAGCCAGTGCTATACTGGCACTATCAGGCTGATTCTATACATACCTTTAGTTGTCAGACAGGATGTATAGGTTTTGAAATCCAAGCAAGTAAAGTTTGTAAAGTGAGCAGCTTTTTCATTGCCAGCAGCTGCCAATCAGCTGATAGCTGGGGTGGCTTTGATAGTGATTCCTGCCTTCTGCCTGTCCGTCCTCCCCTTCTCTGTTATTTATGCTAATTTATTATAGAATCATTTTACTAAGTGACTAGAAGGACCTGTGCTGATGTCATACCATGTGATCAGAAGGGGTGGGGCCTTAGCCAACATAGTTGATATCAGGAAGCAACATAATTTTTCTATTGAATGATTCCTCGCCCCTTCTGGTTACATGGATATGACATCAGGACAGGTCCTTCTAGTCACTTAGTAAAATTATTCTATAATATACTGTAATTAGCATAAATAACAGATCAGGGGAGGAATAACATGCAAGGAGATCGGAATCACTATGAAAATCCACCCCAGTTATCAGCTGATCGGTAGCTGCTGCCAATCAAAAGGCTGCCCATTTTAAAAACTTTATTTGCTTGTGTTTCAAAACCTACACATCCTATCTGACAACTACAGGTATGTATAGGATCAGCATGATAGTGCCAGTATAGCACTGGCTTTAGGTTATAAAGGAAAATCCTGGAGATTGGTACGCTTTAATATTGATAATAACAATAGTCACAAGTGGTTCTAAAACTTAAATTGATAATTAACTTTTTAATCAGTTCTGATTTATGTAATTTATTCTAAAAATGTATAACTTGGGTTTTATCTGTTAATGAATTGCCAAAGAAATTTGAGTACCTCGAAAGTGTTCTTTATCTGCTGCCCACACAAATCACTTCCTCTAATGCACATTGCACATTGTTTTCAATTATAAGTATAATTAAAAAAATATGATAAAGTGTAGAACAATTTGGAAATATGCAAAAATAATCAAGAAAAACAACATCTAAAAAAATTGCAAATGGAAATATAAAATAATACTGTATATTAAATAAAGAAAAATTACAATATTTACTTATAATACCAAGTCCATTTGAGCCAGTTCCTTGTTTTGTTCCCATTTGTAATGGGGAGTAAAGGATGGTAAAGGGGCTCCTCGACTGAGCCTAAGACTGGGGTCCCTGTGCTGTCCCTTATCCCAACAGTAGACATAAAGGCAGTCAGGGTTGAGCCTCCAACATGGCCCTGTCTCCTGTCCTGGCCCTGATGACTCTGTCCCCACCATCCAGGGAACAGACTGGGATGAAGACCCCAGGAATCCACCAAGAAGGAATGACTAAGAGAGGTAAAACAAAACTCATACACACCTAAAAGCTGCACTAGGGGATAACCAAAGGTGTATGGGTAAGGGTACAAAGGACAGGGGGTAGTAGAAATAACTTACAACAATCACAGCAGATAGCAGCAGCAGTAAGAACACATCCTCTCTGCTCCCTGGCTAGTTCCTAACCAAATAGAATAACCAGGAACCTCTCCAGGAAGCAGAGGCATTAAATACAGCGCCTTGAAGTGCTCAACTGAAGACAGCTGAGCAAGTCTGCTGCTGCAACAGGGAAGGGATTAACCCTTAAATGCCCAAAGGAAAAAAGCAAGGATTATATGTGCATGGTCTCAGATGGTTAATGAGAATGCTAACCCACACCTTGGCCTTATACATTTAACACCATTTTTCCTGTTGAAGAAGGTATTTATTTCTTTATTCTTGTTGATTCTTAATGATTTGCGCAAATCATAGCAAATTGAAGACCGCCCAGACTCCATTTTGCTACATTTCTGAAGACCAGGAAGGAGTCATAACACAGTAAACCTCTCTTTGGCCTTCCTCATACCTTTGTTACCTATGTCACTCCTGCGCAGTCTTCTGATAGACTCAGTTTCCTTCTTAACCCAATAAATAATTCATTAAATAGCCAGATAATAATAGAAATATCAATTTATTAGATATATCAAAATGATTTCCTAACAAAAAAATGTCAATATATAATATATAAATCACAATGAGCACAAGGGAGAAAAAGCACCTCAGAGCAGCGGGAAAGGGAATATAAGTATGTATGAGAGATCCCTTAGTAAATTAGTGGTCCATGTAAATATAATATACATAGTAAAGCCATTAAATTAAAGAGATACATGCCATTACACAACAAACAACCAACCTGTCTGCATTATCCCTCATCACTGGAATGACGCCAGACACCTGACGAAGGTTTTCACACCGAAACGCGCGTGTCGGGTCTCTGGTGCCATTCCAACGGCGGGGTATAATGCAGACAGGTTGGTTGTCTGTTATGTAATGGCATATATATCTCTAATTTAATGGCTATGCTATATATAATATATGTACATGGACCAACAATTTACTAAGGGATCTGTCATATATACTTATGTCACCTTTCCCGCTGGTCTGAGGCACTTTTTTGTCCCATGTGCTCATTGTGGTTTATATATTATATATTGAACATTTTTTGTTAGGAAATATTTTTAATATATCTAATAAATTGAGATTTTTATTAATATTTGGATACTATTATTATTACTATTTGCAGCAGCTATAGGAGAAGGGAAATGAGCCCAGCTTAGCCAGGATAGGTGCGCAAGAGCAGGTCAAGTGTGGGAAGGCAGAATATAGGTAAAAATAAAAACTCAATTATTTTACTCTTTTCCCTACAGCAGTGGTCCCCAACCTGTGGCCCATAATTTGTGGCTCGCATCTGTCTTCATACTTAATAGAGCAGCCCGGCGGCTGAGTAGTTAGCACTACAGCCTTGCAGTGCTGGGCTCCTGGGTTCTAATCAACTCAGGAAAACATCTGCAAGGAGTTTGTATGTTCTCCATGTGCTTGCGTGGGTTTCCGTCGGGTACTCCGGTTTCCTCCCACATTCAAAGACATGCTGATAGGGATCATATGTTGTTGTATACTTATGTTGTTGTGAGCCGCGTCGAGTCTTCGGAGAGGGACGGCATATAAGTTTGACCAATAAATAAATAAATAATTAAATAATTCATTAGCACCAGGTCTAGCAAACAGCTATGAGGAGCAAATCTCCGGATGGGGACCTTTGTGAGTAGCCCCACATAGAGGAGCAGATTGGAAAGGTGAGTATGGTAGGTATCCTTGGATCTTGGTATACTGTCTTGGTGTGATTTCTGTGGAAATGCTTTGGCTGTCATTATACCACTAATGGGTTCTCTAAGTATCACTACTGTGAGGGGTCTGGGAGTTGGATAGAGCTTGCTACCCTCTCTCAGAGCTAAATGTGGCACCCGACCCTCTTTCAGATCTTGTGGCTCTCAAGGTGAGAAGGGTTGGGGACCTCTGCCCTACAGATTCAATCGGCACCAAATCTGATTGATGCAAATCGAATCCCCCCAGCTGAATTGAGAGAATGTGTCAGAAACAACTTTTTAAGAGATTCGATCTACTCTTCAAGTAAGGTATAAGCTAAAAAAAATGAATTTGTATCTAGAAATACATAAATGTTTTAATTTAAGTGATACATATAAAATGCAGAAAATGTAGACCTGGAATCAATTTTAAAACTGCCTGGTTTACAGTTTCATAAGATGAGCCGAGATTATAGTATCAGTGAAATATAGAACTACAAACTTATTTTGCTGATGCTAAAGGACAAGATAAAAAATAAAAATAAATCTTTCCAGCGTTCCCAAATTTTTGGAAAAAAATGTATTAAATTGTTTCCTCTTTTTAAATATTCTTTCTAGAATTTTAAATATTAAACTTTTAATTATCTAATGAAAGCAAGTACCATATCTGAGGAGGTCTACAAGGTACAGTATATCCGTTATAATAGGGATGAGCGAATCTGAACTGTAAGCTGTAACTGAACCCCAAACACAGACTTTTGACTGTACATCCGGTTCCTGTTCCGGTTTGTCACCCAAATAAAGCTTATTGAAAAGGGGGCTTTACACGGTACGACCGATTGTGCAATTTCACAATCGATCATACCCGCCCCCGTCGTTTGTGCGTCACGGGCAAATCGCTGCCCGTGGCACGCAAAGTCGGTAACCCCCGTCATACGTACTTACCTCTCGTGCGACCTCGCTGTGGGCAGCGAACGTCCACTTCCTGGAGTGGGAGGGACGTTCGGCGTCACTGCGACGTCACACGGCCGCCGGCCAATGGAAGCGGAGGGGCGGAGATGAGTGGGGCATAAAACATCCCGCCCACCTCCTTCCTTCACATAGCCGGCGGCGGCCGCGTGACGCAGGTGAGCTGCTGTTCATCGTTCCCGGGGTGTCACACGGAGCGACGTGTGCTACTCCGGAAATGATTAACAACTAAATTAAACGATATTATGGAACCTAGCGAGCAGTACACGACTCATGATTTGTGAGCGATACTGCGTCGCTAGGAGGTGTCACAAAGGCCGGCATCACCAGCGATGCCGGATGTGCGTCACAAAAACCGTGACCCGGACGATCTATCGCACGATAGATTGTCTGGTGTAAAGCAGCCTAAAGGTTGCAGAGCAACCAATCAGCAAGCTTTTAGGCTGTGGGCACTTCCGGAGACGTCACAGCCATGTCAAGTATTGCAAGGAAATTCGCAATAAAAAAAATGATGTGCGCTACAAATGGAAGTTAAATGGTTGTAAGAGCAGGATAGTTATTCATACCGTGTTTCCCGGAAGATTACCCTGCAGTCAGACTCTTTTTCAGGCCTACTCATTAAGGTTCATCGATATTCACTGCTTCCACTGACCACCCTCTATGCCAGTGTTTGTGATTGGTTGCAGACTGCTTTACATTCCCCCCACCCTGAATTCACATCTATGATTGGTTGCAGTCAGTTTGTTGTATAGTGGTATAAAAATAAGTCATTTTAAAAAAATTGCGTAGTCTACTGCCATATTTTTATAGCCAGCGCAGGTAAAACAACAGCTGCAGGCTGTAGCTTCCACCTGTGAGCTTTACCTTGGCTGGATATTAAAACAGAGGGTGAAAAAAGATGTAGGTCCCATCATTTTTGATATTCAGCCACAGTAAAGCAGACAGGTGGGGGCTGGTGTTATCAGGATGGGAGTAGCCATAGTTATTGACCCCCCAGCCTAAAAATACCATCCCGCAGCTGTCCAGAATTGGCACTTGACATTAGATATGCATTACCAGGTACTTTACCTGGCTCATCCTGATTGCCCTGGTGCAGTGGTAATCCCAGTAATATAAGAGGTTAATGACAGCTGTGATTTGTCAACTGCCATCAAGCCTTAGATTAGTAATGGGAAGAAACTACGAGACCCTCCGTTACTTGTTTTTCTGTAAGTGAAAAGAAATAAAAGCACAAATAATGAAAAAAAAAATTAATTTGAAATAAAATACACATACCCACTTTCATGCCTTTATTAACTGCCAAAAAATCCTTGCAGATCTGATGTAATCCATATCAAGTCCCACAACGATCCTTAGGTTTGATACATACAGAGCCTGAAGAGAGGGAAAACATGTCCACCATCTGCAGGCTCCGGGAAACACTGACAGTAGCGGGGGGACCCGGCTGTGGGTAGGTGATATCACTCAGTTCAGCGGTGGGCACATTTGAGCTCCTTCGTTGCTCTAAATGAAATTGCTGCCAGACTGTTGGATTGCAGGTCACGGCTGTGACCCACAATCTGACAGTCTGGCAACTGTTTCAACTTTCATTAGGGGTAGAGAGGAAGCCCTTAGTGTGACCTTTGCTGAACTGAGTGACATCCCCTGCACACAGCTGGGTCCCCCGCTGGCTGGTTACATCACTCAGTTCAGTGAAGGTCACACCTGGGTTCCCTCTCTGATCTCAGTGAATGTGCTGTCGGTCTGTCGGATTGTTTGTCATGGCTGAGACCCGCAATCCAACAATCTGGCAGCACTTTCACTAACAGCAGTGATGGAGCCCGGGTGTGACCTCTGTTCAACTTAGCTGTGTCCCCCCGCTGCTGTCAGTGTTTCTCGAAGCCTACAGACAGCGGACATGTTTAACCTCTCTGCAGGCTCAGGATGTAGCAGAGCTGAGGATCGTTGTGGGACTTTGTATGGATTACATCAGATCTGCAATGGTGTTTTGGGGTCAATTAAATGGTGGAGGGTGTGTGTTTTGTATTTCAAATAAATGATTTTTTTGGTGTTTGTATTTTATTTCTTTTCATTTACAGGAATAGTAATGGGAGGGTCTCATAGACACCCATTACTTCCCATTACTAATCTAGGACTCGATGGCAACTATCATTTGTTGAAATTTTACAGCTGTCATTAACCCCTAATATTACCCCAATTGCTACTGCACCAGGTCAATTGAGATGAACGAGATTAAGCCCCAGGTTTGGCGCATTTATTGTGATGTGCATATTCTGGGCAGCTGTGAGCTGGTAGGTTTAGGCGGGGGTGGAGTGGGGGGGCAATATCCATGGCGACTTCCATCCTGATAATACCAGTCCCCCTTGTCTACCTTACCAAGTTTGGATATCAAAAATAGGGGTGACCCAACACCTTTTTTCCCCCTCTCTTTTGATGTCCAGCCATGGTAAAACTCACAGGTGGGGGCTGCAGCATGCAGATGTTGTTTTTCCCAAGCTGGCTAATAAAATATGAGCTTCATAGGAGGACAAGGATGACAGCCCCCTTCAGTTCCATGGGTTTGTGTCATTCAAATGTTACTGGAAGAAATTGATAGCAAAATATAAAATGATGTCTGGGTCTTGATTGGTGGGGGTGTGTTAGCCAGCACTCTTGGTGCCGGCTAAAACTGCTATGTTGTGTAGCAGTACAGATCCATTGATGGAATAGTGGCTGCTGCTGGGTAGTACAAATTTGCCACCTATTGAGGGTTAAATATGCAGTAGCCAAGCCATGGCCCCTATTCAGTTGATGGATCTGTGCTGTGTATCTCTGCAACTTAGCAGTTCTGGATGGTACTGTCACCAGTGTCACACCCTCCCAAATCCGACACTGATGATGTATCCTAATGACATGTTGTATTACCTCAGTGCGAGCCATTCAAACACTGCAAGTGGCTCACACTGGGTCGAGGTTGAGTATACTCGAACACAGTAATGCTTCATCAAGTGGTTAGTGTGACGCCCTGGACTAGCCAGGTAGTCACAGATAGCGCCCCGCACAACACCAGTACCTCACTAGGTAACACCAGCCAAACCATAAACCCTAGTCACCTCCCTCAGTGCTTGATGGACACACCAGGGGGCGGAGCCAGGCGCTTGGCCATGCCCACCAAGGAGTTCAGAGGGCCTGAGGCAGGAAACACAGTCAGTTGTCAGGGAGAGTTGAGTTTGAGTGAGTGAGGAGTGAAGGAGTCTGACAGGTGCTGGGGTTGGAGCCCGGGCACCTTTGGCTAGGAGGCAGACGGTGGCCTAGCCTGCAGGAACCAGGAAGACGGCTCGGTGGAACCGTGGTAGACCGGGACAGGGTAGTGGCCCGCCGGTACCGAACCGGGGAACCGACTGGAAACCGGAGCACACAGGGGGTACTCCGACCCTGAAACGAGGTCCAGAATCCACTGGACTGAGTTAATTAACTGATTGCGGTATGGACTATAGGTCCTTTCCCACCCAAGTCCCGACTGAAGACAACAGCCCACCGAGGGGGATCGAAAGCCACCACACAGGCAGAGAGATCCCACGGGCCAGCGTCTGCGGGCAAAAGGGCTCTCCCGACATACATACAGCCGGGGAGCGGACTCCGGTCGCTGAAGAGCAGGCAGTCTACACATACACTACACGGTGCAGGAAAAAGGCAAAGACCACCGAACTGGGTGGGGGACCAGATGCAGCCGGCTGAGGGCACCGACCACCATCAACTTTGATTACCAGAGACTTGTGTGTGTCAATAACAGTGAGTACAACAGTGCCATCCGGCCGCGCACCACCCTGCACCACCCAGCTCTTCCCAACGGGTCCCAGGGCCATCACCCCTGCCCACGGAGGGGTTAACACCTTGCTGCATCACCATCTCCCCCGGGTGCCCAGTAACCGCAGCGGTGGTGTTCACCTTCACCACAACCCGTGGGTGGCGTCACGAACTTAAACACGGCTCCGGCCATACACCTACCTACAACCCCCTAAGTAGCGCCAGCATCCTTTCAGAGCGAAGTGACCCAGGGTCCGGAGATGCTCGAGCCACCCACCAACGAGCCCGGATCCGAGCGGCTTGGCAGCACATTAGCATTCGTAAAGCACACAAACTTTGAACTCAAAAAATGATTTTTTGTAAAGTCTGTGTTTGGTATGAACACCAAACTTTACTGTTAAGGCCTGCTCATCTCTAGCCATGATTACAGAGCACATTATCCATGCAGCAAATCACTGAAATCAGTGGCTTTGCTTATATATACAACAAGAGCTTTAATGTGGTTACTCATGGAATGGTGAGAGATATTTCTATATACAGTACTATTATTTAGACTTTTTTAATTTTCAAAAAGAATACAATTTTTGTATTGTTCTAATTTATGTCCACTTTTAAACTATAACATGTTATAAATTACCAGTTTGGTTTTGGTAACATTTAATAGCTTCATCTATGCCACAAATTTTTTTTGTAAAAACAATATAAAAGTGGAAAATAATACTAAAAAATCTCAGCGTTAGAATGATTCATTCCAATAGGTTAAAGAATAAAAAAAAATGTTTGAAATTTCATAGTCATCAATTGGAATATTCAAATTAGAAAACAAGTCATGAGACCTTCATTACCGATCTCTCGAAGGAGCGTGAATATGATTAGATTGAAGAATATAAAAAGTCTATGAGAACCTGTCTGAGGATAACCTCAACTCATCTGTCCTATCCTTTGAATGATCGGTGGGGGTGGAAGTCTCAGAACTAGAGTTGAGAGAGTACCAAACTATTCGTACTTGCTATACTCATAAGGAGTACTGTCTAATACTCGCTACTCATTCCGAATAGTGTGTGCAATGCAAGTCAATGGGGAAAAACTGGCAAAGTAAGGCTGCTTTCATACTACGTTTTTTTAGCATGCATCATGAACATTTTTTTGCTGCAAAAGCGGATCCTGCTTTTGCAAAGAAAAACGCATGTGTTATTTTGCAGGATCCTGTCACTTTAAGTTTATTGGCGGGCATTGGAGTCATGTGATCGGGAGTGAGGGGAACTGAACGTCAAAGACTGGGAGCCATCGTCTGACAGCTGCGGAGGCTCGTAACCAAGGTAAACATCGGGTAACTTGCTTGGATACCCGATATTTACATTGGTTACGAGCGTCTGCAGCTGCTAGGAGCCGGCTCCCTGCACACATAACCAAGATAAACATCGGGTAACTAAGGCCGCAGTTACCTGATATTTACCTTGGTTACGAGCATCCTCCGCCCTAAGGTGGGGGAGAGAGGAGAGAGACAGGGAGGGGGAGAGAGGGAGGGGGAGAGAGGGACTGATCACGCGAGGCTGGTTTCTGGGCATGCTCAGTACAGCAAGCAGGATCCTGTCTATCAGCATGCCAGCGTTCACATGCTGTTTAGTCAGGATCCAGCAATTTGCAGTATTTGGACGCAGCTCAAAAACGCTACAAGTAGCGTTTTTGAAAAAAGTTAAAAAACTGCAAGTCGCTGGATCCTCACTATAACGCACACAAACGCAGGTGAACGCATGTTGACGCGAGTCCATTGCAAATGCATTGAAATGAAAACGCATTTGCACTGGATCCGTTTTTGCGTTACAAAAACGTTCATGACGCATGTTAAAAAAACGTAGTGTGAAAGCCGCCTAACCAGTAACTCGAATGCTGCACTATTCACTACTCACTTGAATAGTACGGCATTCGTGTTACTCATTACTTTGCCAGTTTTCCCCATTGACTTGCATTGCACTTGCTATTCAGGATGAATACGCGAGCAGTACACAGTACTTTTTATGAGCATAGCGAGTACGAACAGCCGAACTTCCAAGGGGTGTCTACAATAAATTAAAACTTTATAAAAAGTTTAGCCAAGATTTAAATATTATTGTGAGGATTTAGACGTTTTAAACCTTTGCTTGGGAAATTAGTAATTATTAAAATAGACGTGTCCTTTTTATAGATGAAACCTTTTCAGTAACTTTTAGAATTTTATTTATTTATTTTAGCAAAGTGTCAAAAGCCTCTTGTCAAATGTTTCAAAAATGTCAAAATATAAATAAAAAGTAAAATTTTTTTTCCCACCAATGCATAATGCAGCTGGTGACCTTATGTCTAGCATCCCAAGGTAAATTTTGTCTGACACAAGCATCTATGAATAGTGGGAAGATATGTAAATGTTGATGATTTGTGTAATCATGACTGCAGTTGTATTGGTTATAGGAATGTATTTATGCTAGCTTGCTGGATGCTAAGAATTATGTAAAAGTGTCGAGATACTGGCTGTTAGGTGAGTGTAATCGCTAATTTGAGGAAAAGTAATTGTATTTTGGGTGCCATTAAATTCTCATCATATTTTCCATACACATACTTTCACCATGAAGCGGTTCCCAAAAGTATGTGTTGAGTTCAGTCGAAACAATTGCAGAAATAATTTTGCATCATTTTCTCTGATGATAATAAGGCAGTAGAGCACAACTGAGAATATATTACAAGATAATCAAAAGATAATTACAGCCTTGTTCAAAAGAAAGGACAGAAGGAAACATGCTCCACAGTTATGGATAGGAATATATTAGAACCTACCAAGACGGACATGGTCAAGTTTAAAAAATATTCTACAAGACTTCTTAAAATTGGTAGAATTTTGTTTTAAAGCATTATAATAAAGCCAAATGAATCCACAAATAGGACGCTTGGTCAGTACAGTCTCCATTCCTTACCAGACATTAAATATTTTTTTTTTATGATTATTGTCATCTGTGGATGTATTAGACTTTAATTTTATATATATATATATATATATATATATATATATATATATATATATATATTTATCTATATATATGCTTCCTGATAAAGCCCAGTGAGGCGAAACATGCGTCGGGGCGCCTCTCTTTTCCTGCTCTCTAAGTGTTTGATCACTGAATATGGCCCAAGGTATTGTCTGTTTGCCTTCATGTTTGGGCACTATTGAAGGATTCAGCTCACCCATTACGAGTCCATATTCAGTGGTCAGTGCACGGGCAGATAGCAGGCCGGCTCCTGGGTCAAGATTCTTTAAGGTTCAAATTATGATTTTGTCCAGCACCGTCCAATTTACAGTATACCTTCAATCCACGAAAAACTTTTTAATTTAAAAATTATATTTTTATTGTGCATATGAAAAAAAAATTATCTTTTAAAAACACGTCTATCCGTTCTTATTTTTAAATATGCACAATAAAAATAGAATTTTTAAAATGAAAACGTTTTTCGTGGATTGAAGATATATATTGGACGGTACTGGACAAAAATCTAATTTGAACCTTAAACTATGTTTTGACATTGGCGATTGGATGGTAGCTTAAGTTCATATGTAGTTGTTCCATTTTGAGCTACATACTGAAGTGACAGCAAGTGGCCATAGAAAATGACCACCCACTGCGAGTTTCCAGCAGAGACAGAACTGCATGATGAGTGGTGACATCACTCAGGTTAGTTGTGGTCACAGCTAGAGGTTCCCAAGGCCACCACAAGTAGCCTGGCCTCAGGGAACCTCAATGAACTCAGTGACCTCACCTCAGAAGGTCCCCTGAGGTGAGGTTAGCTGCAGTCACAGGTGGAGGGCCAAGGGAACCTCCAGCTGTTGCTGCAACTAACCTGACTGATGTCAACGCTGATGGCATAACTCAGTCGTTTCTTGAAGTGGGCAGTCATGCTCTATGGCCACACGCTGTCACTTCAGATGTACCAGAGCTGGGATCGATGTGGGACCTCGTAGTGTGGATTATGTCGGACCTAGGTCTTTTGGCGGTTAATAAAGTGGTGAAAGAGGGTGTGTTTTTGATATTTTATTTCAAATACAGGATTTCTCCGGTGTTTCTGTTTATTTATTTACATTTAGAGATTAGCAATGGGGCAGGGTCTCATAGACCCTTTTACTAATGTAGAGTTTAGTGGCAGCTGTGGGCTGCCATTAACCCCTTATTACCCCGATTGCCACTGCACCAGGGAAATCGGGAAGAGCCAAGTAAAGTGCCAGGATTGTCACTTCTAATGGACTTTAAATATATATATTTATGCCTCCTGATGAAGCCCATTGTGGTGAAACATGCTCCTCTCTTTTCCTGCTCTCCATTTGTTTGATCACTGAATATAGCCCAAGGTATTGTCCATTTGCCTTCATGTTTGGGCACTATGTTTTGACATTGGTGATTGGATGGTAGCTTAATTTCATATGTAGTTGTTCCATTTTGAGCCATACAGAGATACTATCAACATGGTTACTGTTGTTTTTTGGCCATAGTTTGCCCTCTTGCACTTGTTATATTCATTATAGTATACCCATATTCATGCTGGGCCATAATTATGGGCATGATGGTCTATAACTATTCACATGGTCTGCGGTGCCTCTTTAGATTGTGAAACGTTCTTTTCCCTTTCCTTCCATTTTTTTCTGTGGTGTTTTTTCCTTCCATATATTTATTACTTTTGTTTTTTGCATTTATATGTAATAAAATTTGTCATTTGCATTCTTAAACTTTGGTGTTGTTCTTCCCAAAGATATGGGCTCGGTCCTAATTGCCTCAGCACTTTATTCTATTTTAGGTTTGTTAGCATTTTTTGCCACTAATGCAATCTTATATGTGGATATTCCTTTGTAGGTTTATTAATATATATTTAGTTATTTAGCTATTTCTTTTTTAATTATAAGTTAAAGTTACCGGAAAATTACCAAAACATATTAAAACAATAAATAGTGATCTAGGGGAACTAATTAAAATAAATTCAAACTATTACGAGTTCTTACAGTTACTTGAGTGCTTAATATACAATAATTAGAGTATACATTTGTATTTTACAAAGGTTGGGATGAGGATGACTATTTCCATCAAATAAACTTAATATATGTAAAATATTAACAATCAGGGTCTTAAGCCCGCTTTAAACAATAGGATAAAGAGTTGCACACCAGTCACAATGTATAGGGGAATAATGAAAAGCATAACTGCTATAGGAATACTAGACTGAAAAATACAATGGACTATGTGAAATAAGTGAAAAATATGAAAATGGTATCTGCATAACTGCTATGAAAAATAGGAATGAGAGATATTTAGCCATTGTATTGATCAATGCAAAGGAGCCCCAAAACCAAACGCCAAGGTAATCTCTATTTTTGGGGTCCCTAACCTATGTGTAACCTCACCTGCAGTTAAAAACTTGCTCTGTATGGGAAGCAAGGGACCAAGCTATATATGTGTGTGAAATAAGACACATGGCTATGGGTGGGGCAGGGTTCTCAGACAAAAAGTGCATACTAACTAAAGAATGTATGTCTGGAACACCAATGGTGTGAACAGGGTGCAAGACTCAAAAATATGCAACTAAACAATAGGATAAAGAGTTGCACACCAGTCACAATGTATAGGGGAATAATGAAAAGCATAACTGCTATAGGAATACTAGACTGAAAAATACAATGGACTATGTGAAATAAGTGAAAAATATGAAAATGGTATCTGCATAACTGCTATGAAAAATAGGAATGAGAGATATTTAGCCATTGTATTGATCAATGCAAAGGAGCCCCAAAACCAAACGCCAAGGTAATCTCTATTTTTGGGGTCCCTAACCTATGTGTAACCTCACCTGCAGTTAAAAACTTGCTCTGTATGGGAAGCAAGGGACCAAGCTATATATGTGTGTGAAATAAGACACATGGCTATGGGTGGGGCAGGGTTCTCAGACAAAAAGTGCATACTAACTAAAGAATGTATGTCTGGAACACCAATGGTGTGAACAGGGTGCAAGACTCAAAAATATGCAACTAAACAATAGGATAAAGAGTTGCACACCAGTCACAATGTATAGGGGAATAATGAAAAGCATAACTGCTATAGGAATACTAGACTGAAAAATACAATGGACTATGTGAAATAAGTGAAAAATATGAAAATGGTATCTGCATAACTGCTATGAAAAATAGGAATGAGAGATATTTAGCCATTGTATTGATCAATGCAAAGGAGCCCCAAAACCAAACGCCAAGGTAATCTCTATTTTTGGGGTCCCTAACCTATGTGTAACCTCACCTGCAGTTAAAAACTTGCTCTGTATGGGAAGCAAGGGACCAAGCTATATATGTGTGTGAAATAAGACACATGGCTATGGGTGGGGCAGGGTTCTCAGACAAAAAGTGCATACTAACTAAAGAATGTATGTCTGGAACACCAATGGTGTGAACAGGGTGCAAGACTCAAAAATATGCAACTAAACAATAGGATAAAGAGTTGCACACCAGTCACAATGTATAGGGGAATAATGAAAAGCATAACTGCTATAGGAATACTAGACTGAAAAATACAATGGACTATGTGAAATAAGTGAAAAATATGAAAATGGTATCTGCATAACTGCTATGAAAAATAGGAATGAGAGATATTTAGCCATTGTATTGATCAATGCAAAGGAGCCCCAAAACCAAACGCCAAGGTAATCTCTATTTTTGGGGTCCCTAACCTATGTGTAACCTCACCTGCAGTTAAAAACTTGCTCTGTATGGGAAGCAAGGGACCAAGCTATATATGTGTGTGAAATAAGACACATGGCTATGGGTGGGGCAGGGTTCTCAGACAAAAAGTGCATACTAACTAAAGAATGTATGTCTGGAACACCAATGGTGTGAACAGGGTGCAAGACTCAAAAATATGCAACTAAACAATAGGATAAAGAGTTGCACACCAGTCACAATGTATAGGGGAATAATGAAAAGCATAACTGCTATAGGAATACTAGACTGAAAAATACAATGGACTATGTGAAATAAGTGAAAAATATGAAAATGGTATCTGCATAACTGCTATGAAAAATAGGAATGAGAGATATTTAGCCATTGTATTGATCAATGCAAAGGAGCCCCAAAACCAAACGCCAAGGTAATCTCTATTTTTGGGGTCCCTAACCTATGTGTAACCTCACCTGCAGTTAAAAACTTGCTCTGTATGGGAAGCAAGGGACCAAGCTATATATGTGTGTGAAATAAGACACATGGCTATGGGTGGGGCAGGGTTCTCAGACAAAAAGTGCATACTAACTAAAGAATGTATGTCTAGAACACCAATGGTGTGAACAGGGTGCAAGACTCAAAAATATGCAACTAAACAATAGGATAAAGAGTTGCACACCAGTCACAATGTATAGGGGAATAATGAAAAGCATAACTGCTATAGGAATACTAGACTGAAAAATACAATGGACTATGTGAAATAAGTGAAAAATATGAAAATGGTATCTGCATAACTGCTATGAAAAATAGGAATGAGAGATATTTAGCCATTGTATTGATCAATGCAAAGGAGCCCCAAGACCAAACGCCAAGGTAATCTCTATTTTTGGGGTCCCTAACCTATGTGTAACCTCACCTGCAGTTAAAAACTTGCTCTGTATGGGAAGCAAGGGACCAAGCTATATATGTGTGTGAAATAAGACACATGGCTATGGGTGGGGCAGGGTTCTCAGACAAAAAGTGCATACTAACTAAAGAATGTATGTCTGGAACACCAATGGTGTGAACAGGGTGCAAGACTCAAAAATATGCAACTAAACAATAGGATAAAGAGTTGCACACCAGTCACAATGTATAGGGGAATAATGAAAAGCATAACTGCTATAGGAATACTAGACTGAAAAATACAATGGACTATGTGAAATAAGTGAAAAATATGAAAATGGTATCTGCATAACTGCTATGAAAAATAGGAATGAGAGATATTTAGCCATTGTATTGATCAATGCAAAGGAGCCCCAAACCAAACGCCAAGGTAATCTCTATTTTTGGGGTCCCTAACCTATGTGTAACCTCACCTGCAGTTAAAAACTTGCTCTGTATGAAAAGCAATATTTTTCAGTCTAGTATTCCTATAGCAGTTATGCTTTTCATTATTCCCCTATACATTGTGACTGGTGTGCAACTCTTTATCCTATTGTTTAGTTGCATATTTTTGAGTCTTGCACCCTGTTCACACCATTGGTGTTCCAGACATACATTCTTTAGTTAGTATGCACTTTTTGTCTGAGAACCCTGCCCCACCCATAGCCATGTGTCTTATTTCACACACATATATAGCTTGGTCCCTTGCTTCCCATACAGAGCAAGTTTTTAACTGCAGGTGAGGTTACACATAGGTTAGGGACCACAAAAATAGAGATTACCTTGGCGTTTGGTTTTGGGGCTCCTTTGCATTGATCAATACAATGGCTAAATATCTCTCATTCCTATTTTTCATAGCAGTTATGCAGATACCATTTTCATATTTTTCACTTATTTCACATAGTCCATTGTATTTTTCAGTCTAGTATTCCTATAGCAGTTATGCTTTTCATTATTCCCCTATACATTGTGACTGGTGTGCAACTCTTTATCCTATTGTTTAGTTGCATATTTTTGAGTCTTGCACCCTGTTCACACCATTGGTGTTCCAGACATACATTCTTTAGTTAGTATGCACTTTTTGTCTGAGAACCCTGCCCCACCCATAGCCATGTGTCTTATTTCACACACATATATAGCTTGGTCCCTTGCTTCCCATACAGAGCAAGTTTTTAACTGCAGGTGAGGTTACACATAGGTTAGGGACCCCAAAAATAGAGATTACCTTGGCGTTTGGTTTTGGGGCTCCTTTGCATTGATCAATACAATGGCTAAATATCTCTCATTCCTATTTTTCATAGCAGTTATGCAGATACCATTTTCATATTTTTCACTTATTTCACATAGTCCATTGTATTTTTCAGTCTAGTATTCCTATAGCAGTTATGCTTTTCATTATTCCCCTATACATTGTGACTGGTGTGCAACTCTTTATCCTATTGTTTAGTTGCATATTTTTGAGTCTTGCACCCTGTTCACACCATTGGTGTTCCAGACATACATTCTTTAGTTATTAAGCCCGCTTTACACGCTGCAATGTATCTTACAATGTGACGGCGGGGTCACGTCGTAAGTGACGCACATCCGGCATCGGAAGGTATATTGCAGTGTGTGACAGCTACGTGCGATTGAACGGTAACACGTTCATCGCATGCACGTCGTTCGTTCCTCATGAATTGAACGTCAGATTGTTCATCGTACCCGGGGTAGCGCACATTGCAGTGTGTGACACCCCGGGAACGATGAACAGATCTTACCTGCGTCCTGCGGCTCCCGGCCGGTAATGCGGAAGGAAGGAGGTGGGCGGAATGTTTACGTCCCGCTCAGCTCCGCCCCTCCGCTTCTATTGGCCGGCTGCCGCGTGACGTCGCTGTGACGCCGAACGTCCCTCCCACTCCAGGAAGTGGACGTTCACCGCCCACATCTAGGTCGTATGGACGGGTAAGTACGTGTGACGGGGGTTAATCGTTTGTGCGGCACATTCAACAAAATTGAACATGCCGCACATACGATGGAGGCGGTTAAGATCGCATACGATATCGTATGCTTAATCGTAACATGTAAAGCAGGCTTTAGAAATGTGGTGCTGAGGAAGGATGATATCAATTCTATGGATGATAAGAAGAACAAACAAATTAATTTTGGAACAAATCAAGCCATACAAGTATCTTGAAGCAAGGATGACAAAGCTAAAACTTGTCTACTTTGGGGACATCATACGAAGAGAGCAATGACTGAAAAAGGACATCATGGTTGGAAGACTAGAAGGAACAAGGCGAAGAGGAAGACCAGCAACCCAATTTATTAATACTATCAGGATAATGATGGTGAAGACCCTGAGGGACTTTTCCAGGCTTGCACAAAATTGATCTTCCTACAGATCGTTCATCCATCAAGTAGCCATGGCTCAAGATCGAACTGAAGGCTGTTATTATATATATATATATATATCGTGTGTACCAAAAAATAGGATCTAGCTCGAACATAAGCTCTAGGGAATTTCAGCCTTTTTGGCATGTGTTCTAGTTGTATACCATACTTTAATAGTATCATTAAATAGGGTTTACGCAGCGCTTTCAGGATATGTAACTTTTATTGGTGTATGTTGCCCGGTTATGTTGCTGTAAGAACCGGAAAGTTTATAGTCACATGCCGGCTAATTATTAGAAAAATGAATATTCACCTCTTCCCCTGCCCACTCCTTTTTTCTGGAGTCAGTTATTGGAACAATTGTTAACAGGAAAATTTATATTCCCACTTCTACCGCCACCCATAATCCAGCCCACCCAACTGTTACGGCGTCAGTGATTGGAACAATTGTTAATAGAAAATGAATATTCACCACCTTTAGTCTCTCATATTCTCGCCCATCCCTCTGTGCCAGCATCAGTGATTCAGTCAGGCTGCCATTAATATTGCCCAAAACATATTACACATGCACTGTATATTGCATATTGTCCTGTGATAAATAGAGATGAGCACAGGCAAAATTTGAACTCACCTCTTCACGTAGATTTTTCAGGGAAATTTGATTCACATAGAATTAATTCTATCTTTATTCTATGGGGTCTCATCAGGTGCGAAAACATAATAAATCTAAAATTTAAAAAATAAGAAAAATCTTTATACTTACCTAACAGGTTATCTTTTTGTCCCCTCGGCTTCTCACCATCACCCATCTGGTCCTTGTCACATTGTGTCATCCACACCGCGAGCTGTGAAAACCTTGGAGGGGTTCTTTACAAGTGCGAGAAAGGTCATAATATCTTGACCTCAAGACTTATGCTGTGATCTTGCACGCTTATGTACAGAACTGGGATGGACATCACCAGAGCTATAACTGCAGGCTCAGTGTGAGAGGCCCATGCATTTCAACATTCATGGCGGGATCAAAAGATGAAATGAGGACTGCATGGGTGACATTGAAGAGCAGAGTGGCCAAAAGAGGTGAGTGGTAAGATGGCAAATAGGATTTTTTTTAAACATTTTGATGAACCTTTAGTGTTCAGAAAAATGGCAGTCAGTAGTTATCATTTTCCTAACTCAGTAAGGATGCAAAAGTCTACATTGTGGCAAATGCGGATTTATGAAAAAATCAAGTAGAGTTCAATTTCAATTGAATATAGTCACTCATCTCTAGTCATGGCAATAAAACCACAGGTGACCAGAATAGCATTGTCTCATTACGGTGTCAAGTGAAGGATAGTATTAGGCAACAAGTCAGTCAACAAGGTCATGGTTTCCCAAAAATGGGGGAGTATCGTCTAGGTGTAAAAGTTTGAAATTTTAAAATATATAATTAGTTCCACACTATTAACATTCTAAAAACAATACATAAGTAAAAACCCAAACTGAGGTTTTCTAGTCCTCATCTTTCAAAAATATGGAATAACTAGCTGTAGCACCTGGCGTTACCCGGGATAGTAACTGTCTCTCTCTTTCTCTCCAAGTCTCTGTCTGTCTCTTTCCCTGTCTGTCTCTTTCCCTACCTGTTTGTCTCTTTCCCTGTCTGTCTCTCTATCTCTTTCCCTGTCTGTCTCTATCTGTCTTTTTCCCTGTCTGTCTCTTTCCCTGTCTGTCTCTTTCTCTGTCTGTCTCTGTCTCTTTCCCTGTCTGTCTCTTTGTCTGTGTCATACATACATACATACACACACTCAGCTTTATATTTTAGATAAGTCAAAAAGTCTCATGTACATGGAAAGTTAAGGGCACTTTACACGCTGCGATGTCGCTAGCGGAATCGCTAGTGAGCGTACCCGCCCCCGTCGGTTGTGCGTCACAGGCAAATCGCTGCCCATGGTGCACAACATCGTTCGGACCCGTCACACTACTTACCTGCTTAGCAACGTCGCTGTGACCGGCGAACTGCCTCCTTTCTAAGAGGTTGGTTAGTTCGTCGTCACAGCGACGTCACTAAGCGGCCGCCCAATAGAAGCAGAGGGGCGGAGATGAGCGGGACAAACATCCCGCCCACCTTCTTTCTTCCTCATTGCGGGCGGCCTCAGGTGAGGTCCCTCATTCCTGCGGTGTCACACATAGCGATGTGTGCTGTCGCAGGAACGATGAACAACCTGCGTCCTGCAACAGCAACGATATTTGGGAAATGACAGCGTGTCAACAATCAACAATAAGGTGAGTATTTTTGATCGTTAGCGGTCGCTCGCACATGTCACACGCAACGACGTCGCTAACGAGAACGGATGTGCGTCACGAATTTCGTGACCCCAACGACATCTCGTTAGCGATGTCGTTGCGTGTAAAGCATCCTTTAGACTTAGGGAAGATTGGTCGGGGGTTGAAAAGTGATTAGCTTCAGCTGATTATTGTTGCAATGTGAAATAATAGAATATTCAGTATAAATATTTACTAAAGGACCCATCTTTAAAAGCCAGGGAAGGAGTCTTGCGAGGATAATTTGCATATTCCCAGTGCCTTCTGGGATAAGTGAAGAGTCACCGCGAGCTCAAGGAGAACCGGGTTTTGGCCGTTACAGCCGGAAGGAAGACTTCTGAAAACCGCGCGCCTAGCGGCTAGAATTTTAGCCTGTCTTCTTCATTGTGAGCGTGAGTGAGCAAAGTGTGAGCAAAAGTAAGTGTGAGTAGAATTGTTTGTATTTAGTTGTTTAAATACTTAACATTTGTTTAGTGCTATCCCCATGAGAAAATGTGCTCCACTATTGCTAATGCGATCCAGTGTACATCTTGTCTCATGTATGCAGTCCTTGAAAAGCCGTTCGAGGGTGCATACTGTTGTTCGAGATGTGCACAAGTTGCACATTTGGAAGCCCAGATACTGGATCTAAATGAGCAGCTGGCAACTCTGAGATGCATTAGCAATATGGAAAGGAGTTTGCTGCTCACTGAGCAGCAGCTTGCTGGGTCAGATGTGGGGGAGGATCGTAGTAGGGAGCGGCAGGACGGTGAGGTAGGTAGCTGGGTGACAGTTAGAAAGGGGAGTAAAGGGAAAAGTGCTAGGAAGGCTAGTCCTGAACTGACACACCCCAATAGGTTTGCAAACTTGGCAGATGAGGGGGATGTCATTACAGGGGTAGCATTGCTGCAGCAAGGCATGACCTCTGAACGCCAGAGGAGTGTCTGCTCCAGTAAGGGGGGGAATAGGAGTGCAGGGCAGACAAGACAGGTACTGGTAGTGGGGGACTCAATTATTAGGGGGACAGATAGGGCAATCTGTCACAAAGACAGGGATCGCCGAACAGTGTGTTGTCTTCCTGGCGCTCGAGTTCGGCACATCGTTGATCGGGTTGACAGATTACTGGGAGGGGCTGGGGAGGACCCAGCGGTCATTGTACACATTGGCACAAATGACAAAGTTAGAGGTAGGTGGAAGGTCCTTAAAGATGATTTCAGGGAATTAGGTTGTAAGCTTAAAGCATGGACCTCAAAGGTGGTATTTTCGGAAATACTACCTGTGCCACGAGCCACACCAGAGAGGCAAAGGGAGATCAGGGAGGTTAACAGGTGGCTCAGGAATTGGTGTAGGAAAGAGGGTTTTGGGTTCCTGGAGAATTGGGCCGACTTTTCAGTTGGCTACAGATTCTATGCTAGGGATGGGCTGCATCTTAATGGGGAGGGTGCAGCTCTGCTGGGGCAGAAAATGGCTAGAAGGTTGGAGGAGTGTTTAAACTAGGAATGGGGGGGCGAGGGTATTCACTTTATAGAAGGGGAATGTAGTGCAGATAGTGACCAGGGCACAAGTAATGAAATTGGGGGTGGTACGGGGGGAAGGGTTAGGACAGTCAATACAGTAAGCAGGAATACAGGTACAGAGTCATACGTAATGTGCATGTACACTAATGCCCGAAGCCTCACAAATAAGGTGGAGGAATTAGAATTAATATTGTTGGAAGAAAATGATGATATAGTGGGGATATCAGAGACATGGCTGGATGAGAGCTATGACTGGGCTGTTAATTTACAGGGTTATAGCCTATTCAGGAATGACCGTACAAATAAGCGAGGGGGAGGTGTGTGTCTATATGTAAAATCATCCTTAAAACCCATCCTGCGTGACCACATATGTGAGGGTACTGAGAATGTAGAGTCCCTATGGGTGGAGATAAGGGGGGGGGAATGAATAATAAAATACTGATAGGGGTGTGTTATAAGACGCCGAATATTATGGAAGAGGTAGAGAATCTCCTCATAAAGCAAATTGATAAAGCAACGAGTCTCGGAGAGGTAATTATTATGGGGGACTTTAACTATCCTGATATAAATTTGGGAACAGAAACTTGCAGTTCCAGCAAAGGAAATAGATTTTTGATAACAATGAAAGATAATTACCTTTCACAAATGGTACAGGACCCCACAAGAGGGGGAGCACTACTAGACCTTGTACTAACCAATAGGCCAGACCGCATATCAAATATACAAGTTGGGGGTTACTTGGGGAATAGTGATCACAAAATAATAAGTTTTCATGTATTCTTTAGTAAGATGTCTAGTAGAGGGGCTACAAGGACACTAAACTTCAGGAAAGCAAATTTTAAACGGTTGAGAGATGATCTTAGTGCAATAAACTGGGATGATGTACTAAGTAATAAAAGTACACAAAGCAAATGGGAGACTTTTATGAGCATCCTGAATAGGGCTTGTGCAGAAAATATACCCTATGGGAACAAACATGCTAGAAATAGGAGGAAACCCCTATGGCTAAATAGAGCTGTAAGGGAAGCAATAAAAGAAAAACAGAAAGCCTTAAAAGAATTAAAGAGGGTAGGTAGTGATGAGGCATTATATAATTATAGAAAATTAAATAAAATATGTAAAAAGCAAATTAAGTTAGCTAAGTTTGAGACAGAGAGACTCATTGCGAGAGAAAGTAAAAATAATCCTAAAATATTCTTTAACTACATAAACAGTAAAAAACTGAAAAGCGATAGTGTTGGCCCCCTTAAAAATAGTCTTGGTGAAATGATGGAAGGGGATGAGGGTAAAGCCAACCTGCTGAATGACTTTTTTTCTACGGTTTTTATACAAGAAAATGCCATGGCAGATGACATGACCAGTGATACCATAAATTCACCCTTGAATATTACCTGCTTAACCCAGCAGGAAGTACGCCGCCGCCTCGAAATCACTAAGGTTGACAAATCTCCGGGCCCGGATGGCTACACCCCAGAGTACTACAGGAATTGAGTTCTGTGATAGATAGACCATTATTTTTAATCTTCTCAGATTCCTTAATAACAGGGTCGGTACCGCAGGACTGGCGCATAGCAAATGTTGTGCCAATATTCAAAAAGGGGACAAAAACTGAGCCGGGAAATTATAGGCCGGTAAGTTTAACCTCTACAGTTGGTAAAATCCTTGAGGGTTTCTTGAGAGATGCTATACTGGAGTATGTCAAGAAAAATAACCTTATGACAGAGTATCAACATGGGTTTATGAGGGATCGATCCTGTCAAACTAATTTGATCAGCTTCTATGAAGAGGTAAGTTCAAGCCTGGACCAGGGAAATGCAGTGGATGTTGTGTATATGGACTTTTCAAAAGCTTTTGATACGGTGTCACACAAAAGGTTGGTACATAAAATGAGAATAATGGGGATAGGGGAAAATATGTGTAACTGGGTTAAAAACTGGCTCAGTGATAGGAAACAAAGGGTGGTTATTAATGGTACGTACTCGGACTGGGTCTCAGTTCATAGTGGGGTACCACAGGGGTCAGTATTGGGCCCGCTTCTTTTCAACATATTTATAAATGACCTTGTTGGGGGCATGCGGAGTAGAATTTCAATATTTGCAGATGATACTAAACTCTGCAGGGTAATCAATACAGAGGAGGATAATTTTATATTTTACGGGAGATTTATGTAAATTGGAGGATTGGGCTGAGAAGTGGCAATTGAAGTTTAATGTAGATAAATGTAAGGTCATGTACTTGGGTAGAGGAAATAACATTTATGATTATGTACTTAATTGTAGAACACTGGGTAAAACATACACAGAAAAAGACTTGGGTGTATGGGGGGATGGTAAACTTCACTTTAGTGGACAGTGTCAGGCAGCTGCTGCCAGGGCTAATAAAATAATGGGATGTATTAAAAGAGGTATAAGTGTTCATGAAAAAAATATAGTTCTACCTCTGTACAAGTCACTAGTGCGACCGCACGTAGAATACTGTGTACAATTCTGGTCACCGATATATAAGAAGGACATAGCTGAACTGGAGAGGGTGCAGAGAAGACCACCAAGATTATTAGAGGAATGGGTGGGCTGCAATACCAAGACAGGTTAGTAAACTTGGGGTTATTTAGTTTGGAAAAACGAAGGCTTAGGGGGGATCTAATCACAATGTATAAATATATGAGGGGACAGTACAGAGACCTTTCCAAAGATCTTTTTACACCTAGGCCTGCGACTGGAACACGGGGGCATCCGCTACGTCTTGAGTAAAGAAGGTTTAATCATAATCACAGACGAGGATTCTTTACTGTACGAGCAGTGAGACTATGGAGCTCTCTGCCACATGGTGTTGTAATGAGTGATTCACTACTAACATTTAAGCAGAGCCTGGACGCCTTTCTTGAAAAATGTAATATTACCAGTTATGTATATTAGATTTTATGACAGGGTATTGATCCAGGGAACTAGTCTGATTGCCGGATGTGGACGAAGGAAGGACATTTTTTCCCCATTGGAACTTGTTTGCCACATTGCGGGTTTTTTGCCTTCCTCTGGATCAACATGTTAGGCTACGGGTTGAACTAGATGGACTTAGAGTCTCCCTTCAACCTTAAAAACTATGATACTATAATACTTTGATACTATGATACTATGATCTCTAGTTAAAGATATGGATAACTGACGCATGTTTTAAGGGGTTTTTTAACTTTCAAAAACATATTTACAGAAAAAGTTAAAATATAAAATCTATGAACAAAAAGGTTTTCTGGAATCAGTGTTTTAAAAAATATCATAATGATCCACTCTATTCTTAATACTTGATAGTTATAGGTTATAAAGAACTGCATTGCTCAAAAACTAGTCCAATACTTTTTTAAGGCATATACAGTGTATTTTGTAATATAAAAATGTGTTACTATGCTATAATATTTTCCATTGAAGAAAAAGCATGTTTCAAAGAAGGCAAGAAAATGTATTAGCCTTAAATGATACCTACGCTGGTTAAAGAGGAGCATAACATATTTTTTGAGATACATTTGTTAGATCAAGCATAGCTGGGTATTTTCAATTTCTTTCAGCCTGCATTTTACTATGAGTAATTTGAGATTATTAGTGGATCAATAGGAGAAATTATGGGATAGTAAATGAAAAAAAAACAAAAACTGGTAGAAGTTACAGGAATATATTTTGGTTGTTACTTATGTCTTTTAAGCAGTTAAAAAACTAATAAATTGCTGGATGCTAGATATAGAATGAGTCTCTTCAGAACTCTCCATGGGTATTTGGTTGGAACAGATCAGGAGACACTTGGCAACTAAATAACTTTTCCCTTGTTGTTCTTCAGAAATGTAGCAGTGGCGTTAAGGGCGCGTTACACGCTGCGACATCGCTAGCGATGTTGTTAGCGATCGCACCGGCCCCCGTCGTTCGTACGTCACGAGCAAGTCGCTGCCCGTGGCAAACAATATCGGAGGTACGCATCACACATACTTACCTGCCTAACGACGACGCTGTGGCCAGCAAACAACGTTTTTTCTAAGGGGGCGGTTCGTGCGGCGTCAGAGCACGTCACACAGCAGGCAACCAATAGAAGCGGAGGGGCGGAGAGCAGCCGCATGAAGGTCACTCTCACCTCGTTGCCGGAGGACGCAGGTACGCTTGTGTTCATCATTCCTGGGGTGTCACATGTAGCGATTTGTGCTGCCTCAGGAACAATGAACAACCTGCGTCCCAGAAGGTCAACGACATTTTGAAAATGAACAACGTGTCAACGATCAACGATGTGGTGAGTATTTCTGATCGTTAACGGTTGCTTATACGTGTCACGCGCAACGACATCGCCAACAAGGCCGGATGTGCATCACGAATTCCGTGACCCCAGCGACATCTCATTAGTGATGTCGTTGCGAATAAAGCGGCTTTTAGATGTGTATTTTGGAGCGTTGTGACGCTAGAAGAGTGCACGTCTACCAAGAGCATGGAGTGATGGCGGCATCTTCTCTGTCACTATAGATCAGTACATCTTTAAATTCATGATACCATCAATAACATGTAGCCCCCAACACCAGCCGCTCATGCAGTCCCAAATAAAGACACCAGAACTACCACGTTTCACTTTAGGCACCAGGTATTTATCCTTGCATTTCTCACTTTTGCAATACCGTACAGTTTTAAAGCCATCAGATTAAAAAAAAATCATCTTAATCTCATCACTCCAAATTATCAAGTCCTAGTTTTTTTTTTCGTTTTTTTTCGGCATGATCTCTGGCAAATTTTAGGTGGCATATTGTTTATAGGGCTTTATTAGAGGTTTCCATCTTGGACAACAACCATGTTTGCCATTCCTCTGCGGTGTGTGCCATATTGTGTCATGGGAAACGTTCATCCCGCTATAGCTTTCTACATTTTTTAGTTAACTACAATGAACTTCTATGCCAATTTTCTTCAACTTTTCTCATTAGATGACAGTCCTGTTTAGGTGAAAACCTCCTTCATCAACCTGGGTGTCTATGTGAGATGGTTGCAGTTCTATTTTTGTATCACTTTTATAGATGAGCGAACCTGAGGTTCGAGGTTCGGGTTTAGAAACCGAGCTCCGAAAAACAAGTTTCGGGTTCGAGCAAGTGACGAGTATGAACCATCAATGATGCAGTGCTGTGCTTGGGTATGAGTGATGCACAGCCCTGTGCGACTCGCATGCAGTGTTTGATCGGATCACATTTGAGGTAAAATCAGCGTGATCAGATGTAGTGTGCGCACACAAATTTATCGACCCCAAAAAAATTATAAACTACACCAACCCTGCCCCAGAAGTGTTTTGCTTATAGGAATATAAGGAAGGGTGGGCGAGGTTTATATTTTTTTGAGGGGTGTTGTATGTGTACACTACATCTGATCACGCAGATTTTATCCCAAATGTGAGCTGATTAAACACTGCACGTGGCTCGCACAGAGCTATGCATCACTCATACCCAAGCACAGCGTTGTTCGCTTGAGTGGTTGGTACTCATCACTCGCTCGCACCTCGAACTCGAACCTTGTATTTTTGGAGATCAGTTTCCGAACCCGAACCTCTGGTTCACTTATTCATAATCACTTTTGCTTCAGTATTCTGACTTCATCTCTCTGTTACAAATAAATGGTTTTCTCTTTTAGGTCTTGTGACATTTCTCTTCCATGTGGTGCCATTGCTGACAACATTAAATGGGAAGGGAGTTTCTTTGTTAAGAAACATTTTATAGTCACCTGTATGCTGGATATTTGTGTAATGAATAATTAGATTTACCTTTGGTTGAATTACTTTACATATTTACATCAATTATTATTATTATTATTATTATTATTATTGTTATTATTTTATATTACAGTTAGTATTTTTGCATACACAGTATATTTCAAGCTGCACCCAAATTTTATTTTGACATTTAAAATGTAATACCACATGCCATCAATCCCACACAGAGAATTTGAAGGTACATAAAGACACTTCTTACGCTTCTCCGTAGGAGAGTATATTACCAGTTTGACATCTGTCTCCTGATGGGATTGACTTAAAAATAGCTGAGATAGAAGAAGTTGACATTTTCAAATATGACATTTATTTAATGGTCAAATAAACATTAAAAAAATACATTTCAAATAGCTTTTATATAAAAACAGTACAATATTTTACATTTTTGAAAATTCTGTCAACTGTTTACAAACCATGGAAAGCATCTACTGAAGCCTCCATGCACACTTGCAGACAAGTATATTATTCCCTAAAATGCTCTAGTGTTTTAGAGAATATTTACTTTAACCTAGGGTTCTCAAACTCGGATAAGTATATGGGCTGCACATAGAAAAAAAATTCTGGGGGCCGCATTCTTTGTAGGGCCAAGTGACACTTTTAGTGGTACCATGTATTTTTATACATGGCATATATATACTATATATATATATATATATATATATATACCTTTGTATCACTATCTTTGAACATTTTATACTTGTTTATTATAACAAACGTGCACTTTTTTGTTTATATAAAAAAGACCATTTTAATGGTAAAAAAATCATGCTTTATTTTGCTTTTTTTTTACATTTTATTCCATTCTTGTAAGTAATATTGTCTTACAATTAGCACCATACAGCAATTTTGGCATACATCTTGTATCCATTCTATAGTAATGTGCCCATCCTGATCCCCATCCTGTGGTAATATGCCCATTCTGTTACCCATCCTGTAGTAATGCACCCATTCTGGTCCTAATGCTGAAGTAATGTGCCCGTTCTGGTCCCCATGTTGAAGTAATGTGCCCCATCCTGGTTCCCGTCTTGTAGCAATGTACCCATCTTGGTCCCCATCCTGTAGTAATATGCCCCGTGCTGGTCCCCATCCTATAGTATTATGCCCATTCTCATCCCCATCCTGTAGAATTCTGCCAAGCCTTGTCCTGATTCTGTAGTACTGTGCCAATTCTGGTCCCCGTCTTGTAGTAATGTGCTCATCCTAGCCCGCTTCCTGTAGTAATGTGCCCATTCCTGGTCCTCCTCTTGTAGTAATGTCCTCATCCTGGTCCTCATCCTGTAGTAATGTGCCCATCCTTGTCTGCATCCTGTAGTAATGTGCCCATCCTTGTCCCCATTCAGTAATAATGTGCCCATCCTTGTCCTCATCCTACAGTAATGTGCACCGTGCTTGTTTCAATCTTGTAATAATGTGCACATCTTTGTCCTCATCTTGTAATAATATGCCCATCCTTGTCCCCATTCTGTAGTAATGTGCCCATCCTTTTCATCTTGTAGTAATTTGCCCCATCCTTGTCTCCATCCTAGTGCCCATCATGTGATAATGTGCCCATGCTTGTCCCATTGTAGTAATGTGCCCCAAAAACAAAAAACTATGCTTCTTAACTACACTCCTCTCCCTTGGTGTCGTATTTCCTCACTCTTGTGTCCCGCAGGTCAGTGGCTCCCTTGATGATCATGGCCGGTGCAGAGGGACACCACAGTCAGCGCTTTATTCCACATGACTGATTTGCAGGTGCAGTGCAGAGACAGGCTCTGTGCACAGCTCTTCCAATGGGAGTCGCCGGCCAATCAGAAGCCAGCAGCTGACGTCATATGCATCAGCTGATGTTATCTGAATGGCAGGTGGTTGCTTTTGGGCTAGCTGTGCACAGAGCTTGTCTTTGAGCAGTGCTTGCAAATTAGTCATCTGAAATAAAGAGATTACTGCGACAGCCCCCTGCAACGGCAGCGAATATCAAGGGGGCCACAGGCCTGTGTGCCACAAGAAGCAGCCTCAGGGGTCGAGTGTGTGAGACCCTTGCTTTAACCTCTTCATGACGGGGGCCAATTTCTATCTTTGTGTTTTCTTTTTTCATCCTCTCCCCAGAGCCATAGCATTTTTATTTTCCTGTTCATATAATCTTATGAGAGCTTATTTTTTGCGAGACGAGTTGCACTTTTGAATGACATCATTCATTTTACCATGTAGTGTACTGGAAAATGAGGACACAATTCCAAAGGTGGAGAAATTAGGAAAAAAATCAGAATTGTCACATGGTTTTTTGGAAACTGTTTTTATTTTGTATGTTTTGTGGTAAAAAATAACCTTGCGATAAGATTCTCCTCATTGTTATGATTATGGTGACATCTAACAGCAGTTTTTTTCTTGGTGAAAAAAATAAGACATTTGCAAAAACAAATTGGGGGTGGGGAAATAGGGGGAGGGGGAAGTTTTGTCGCCATTTTCCAAGAACCGTAATATTTTAATTTTTTGGTCAATGAAGCTGTATAATAGCTTATTTTGTGCGGGGCCAGACAATGTTTTATTTTTACCATTTTGGGATAGATGTAATGTTTGATCACTTGTTACAGCATTTTTTTATGGTATTACATTGATCACAAAATAATAATTTTGGCGTTCTTGAATGTTTTTGTTTACAGTGTTTACTAATTGCATTACTATTTTAATATTTTGATAGATCTTACTTTTTTAATGCAGTGATACCACATATGTGTATTGGTTTTTTTTGCATATTTATTAAACATTTTTGTTTACTTTTCATTGTTTTTAATAGTCTTCTAAGAGAACCTAAAGCTATAATAGTTTGATCTCTTGTGCTACATACAGCAATACTACAGCATTACTGTACATAGCAGAAATCATAGTCTTGTTTGAAGTCCAGCCTCAGGCAGGTTTTCAAAGTAGTGCTGGTATTGACAAGCATGGAGGTCTTCAATGACCCCCCATCATGACATGGGCACTTAAAATGGTGCGCTCCATGTCGGCACGTGTTAAATCCCACTGTCAGAGTTTGAAAGTGGGATTTAACAGGTTAACAATAGCGGACAGAGCTCACCACCACCCATGGTTGTTAGTGGCAAATCTTGGCTGTAAGGCTGAGGCCATACGGGGATTACTGTGAGTCCTCACATGACACTCGGGCTCACGCTCGCAGCACAGCGGGAGACGAGCATCATGCGAGTGTCATGAGACTGTGGTCTGATATTGCGATCAGTTCACAGCTGCGGAGGGGAGGGCCGTGGTGCTGCGGAGGGGACGGCCAGCGCTGCGGAAGAGAGAGAGGGATTTATCTCAATATCTCCTCTGTTGCCGGCTGATGCGAGAATCGCACTACTCTAGAATTACACCGGTGCACACGAGAGCAATGTGATGTTTCTCTAGGTTCGAGTGAAACAAGATCGCATTCCACCCACAGCATGCTGCGACTGTTTTCTTGGTCCAATTAGGGCTGAGAAAACCATCACTCATGGGAGTGGACCCATAGAGTAATATTGGTCCAAGTGAATGAGATTTTTTTATTGCATTCCACTCACTCCGTACTACTCGACATGTGTGCTGACCCTAATACACAGCCATTACCTGATTAGTAGGGATTGGGCTCACCGCTTGAGCCCACTCTATACACCCTCTTCTGACTTGCGCTGTACATGTATGGTGGATATCATTGAAAGGGTTAAAGATCTAGTACGATGAAATCTTGGAAGAGATGGTGTTACCCCTTACCGGCTCTTCCCAGGGCTTCTGCAGCTGATTGACATGTCTCATTCTACGTAAACACAAGGGAGACACTAATCAATCACCTGCAGTGCCGATGGGAAAAGCCAGCTGGCGGTGACGGCAGACTAATCTTGCCTCAAGCTACAGTATGGTCCCCGGACAGTTCTTCAAAGTGCATTTTTTTTGAAAAGTCAAAGCATTTCAGAAAATGTTAAACCTTGGTACAATCAAGCAGCCAGACTACGATCCATGCTGACAACGTTTTGGGCAGCATGAATTGCCTGACATGTTCCCTACAACTAGTTCCTGTCTACTGATGCAAGTTTATTCATTACTTTTGCTTATTGATAATTATTGATTATTGCTTACAGATGAAAGAGTAGATAAAATGCCGTATGAAGCCTATTGGACAATTCCATCTTCCAATAACAATCACTATGGACCACAATATGGGAAATTATTCCTCAATGTTATGCTTAGAAATTGATGTTGCTTTTGCACTTGAGTGTTACCTTTTGAACTCTAGTTTTACAATGCCAAAGTTTCTGTATAATTTCCCATGCACGGATTCTCAACATAAAAAAAGATAAAAAATCAAGGCAGACCGAAAAGGACACTACAAGAGACTGTCACAGGTCAGATATCGGTGTTTCTTATTTAGGAAAATGCTGTTGTCACTTCCCACCTAATCAGCTAAACTATGTCTTAACATTGCATCTAACTGGCTTCCCATCAAATAGGTTGGCTAATGACAGAGGTCTCAATGCATATTAATGATGCACAGTAAGTGGGAAGGATAACTTTCTCCCAAACTGTATCGTTTGCAATTAAAAAGGCATTAAAATTGGATCCAGAGGATATAGAGAACCACAGCCGTGTGTCAAGGTGCTTCACAGTCAGCTCAGACTTCTTGTAAATTCAGAATTGAAACTGCAGAGGAGCTTAAATTAACATTTCTGTTTTCCCTGTTTGAAATAGAAAACTTAAAGGGAAACTGTGAGTAAGAGCAACCCCCCAAACCACATATATGGACACAGGAATCATAGAATTAAAGAATGATAGAGTTGGAATGGATCTCCAGGGACATTGTGTCTAACCACCAGCACAATGCCGGATTCACTACACCATCCAACACGGATGTCTGACCAGACTCTATTTGAAGACTTCCTTTGAAGGACAACTCAACACCTATCGTGGCAGCTTATTCCACTCATTGATCACCTTGTCATGCTCAGACTAGAGAAGGTTCGGTGTGATGTAAAAAACACAACTAAAAAGGGGAAATACAATGACAAACAAGGGGTACACCAGGACACTTTAACAACGGTGGACCCTAGCGCTAGTGAGAGGGAAGATGGGCACCTCCTCACCTGACGCTGTACCCTGAAGTCCTAGCCAGTCCCTATACAGGTTCCTCACCTGTCGCTGAGCCAGAACCTGAAGCCCTGAGATGACAATACAATAGTCCTGGCTAGGATGTGGGCAGGTGCTGGACCCTACCCTCACCGCTGCACTGAAACAATACACCAGGAACGGAAGACAGCCAGGGGGAAAACAGCACAATAGACTGCTGCAGTCAGAACCAAGACAAGACTGCAGTCCACCAGCAACTCCAAGAGAGGGTTTCAGCAGCTCCTTCCTCCTCCAAGACCAGAATCCAAATGAATCTAGAATAACCGGCACCCTCTGCTGGAAGAAAGAAGATGGTATATAAACTGACTGGGAGTTGTCCAAAGCAGAAACACCTGAACCGGAGTCTGAAGCTACTGCAAAGCAAACTGGCATTAACCCTCACTATGCCAAAGGAAAGAAAAACACATTTAAATTGCAGAGTCTCACCAAGTAAAGTGAGACTCAGACCCAGAATCTGTCACTAATCTCTTACACACTCAGCCACGTTCACACTCAGCCACCTCCCCTTTTTTACAGGCATTGTTAATTAAGCACCATACTTGGGTATGGCACACCTTTATTTACGGTTGCTGGTCTGGCACTGGGAGGGCTAGTTCTGACATTGTCCCAGCGTGTGTGGCGTCTGCTGCGCACTTGGGACCTTGGCTTCCTTATATCCGCAGTTGCCTCTTTTGCGACATGGAAGCGCTTATACAGTTAGGTCCAGAAATATTTGGACAGTGACACAAGTTTTGTTATTTTAGCTGTTTACAAAAACATGTTCAGAAATACAATTATATATATAATATGGGCTGAAAGTGCACACTCCCAGCTGCAATATGAGAGTTTTCACACCCAAATCGGAGAAAGGGTTTAGGAATCATAGCTCTGTAATGCATAGCCTCCTCTTTTTAAAGGGACCAAAAGTAATTGGACAAGGGACTCTAAGGGCTGCAATTAACTCTGAAGGCGTCTCCCTCGTTAACCTCTAATCAATGAAGTAGTTAAAAGGTCTGGGGTTGATTACAGGTGTGTGGTTTTGCATTTGGAAGCTGTTGCTGTGACCAGACAACATGCGGTCTAAGGAACTCTCAATTGAGGTGAAGCAGAACATCCTGAGGCTGAAAAAAAAAAAAATCCATCAGAGAGATAGCAGACATGCTTGGAGTAGCAAAATCAACAGTAGGGTACATTCTGAGAAAAAAGGAATTGACTGGTAAGCTTGGGAACTCAAAAAGGCCTGGGCGTCCACGGATGACAACAGTGGTGGATGATCGCCGCATACTTTCTTTGGTGAAGAAGAACCCGTTCACAACATCAACTGAAGTCCAGAACACTCTCAGTGAAGTAGGTGTATCTGTCTCTAAGTCAACAGTAAAGAGAAGACTCCATGAAAGTAAATACAAAGGGTTCACATCTAGATGCAAACCATTCATCAATTCCAAAAATAGACAGGCCAGAGTTAAATTTGCTGAAAAACACCTCATGAAGCCAGCTCAGTTCTGGAAAAGTATTATATGGACAGATGAGACAAAGATCAACCTGTACCAGAATGATGGGAAGAAAAAAGTTTGGAGAAGAAAGGGAACGGCACATGATCCAAGGCACACCACATCCTCTGTAAAACATGGTGGAGGCAACGTGATGGCATGGGCATGCATGGCTTTCAATGGCACTGGGTCACTTGTGTTTATTGATGACATAACAGCAGACAAGAGTAGCCGGATGAATTCTGAAGTGTACCGGGATATACTTTCAGCCCAGATTCAGCCAAATGCCGCAAAGTTGATCGGACGGCGCTTCATAGTACAGATGGACAATGACCCCAAGCATACAGCCAAAGCTACCCAGGAGTTCATGAGTGCAAAAAAGTGGGACCTTCTGCAATGGCCAAGTCAATCACCAGATCTTAACCCAATGGAGCATGCATTTCACTTGCTCAAATCCAGACTTAAGACGGAAAGACCCACAAACAAGCAAGACCTGAAGGCTGCGGCTGTAAAGGCCTGGCAAAGCATTAAGAAGGAGGAAACCCAGCGTTTGGTGATGTCCATGGGTTCCAGACTTAAGGCAGTGATTGCCTCCAAAGGATTGGCAACAAAATATTGAAAATAAAAATATTTTGTTTGGGTTTGGTTTATTTGTCCAATTACTTTTGACCTCCTAAAATGTGGAGTGTTTGTAAAGAAATGTGTACAATTCCTACAATTTCTATCAGATATTTTTGTTCAACCCTTCAAATTAAACGTTACAATCTGCACTTGAATTCTGTTGTAGAGGTTTCATTTCAAATCCAATGTGGTGGCATGCAGAGCCCAACTCGCGAAAATTGTGTCACTGTCCAAATATTTCTGGACCTAACTGTATATAGGTTACAGGTATGTGTTCTCCAATATGGTTCTGATTTTAATTTATCTAGGAGACCGCATGGCACATAAAATACATAATATAGAGTAGGACCACCCTATTGAGATTTGCCGTGATGTGGCAGGGGTAGCTCAAAGAATTGATCAATTATTTGCTAAAAATCTCATTTTGTATTATAGTACAGTTGGAATAAATCTGTGAATTTGCACTTTTTATTTGATGCATGCCACTCTCAGAATGTGCTGGCTCCCCCTTTTTTTTGCTTGCACTAATCTCTTACAGCAGAGAGATGACCATGACACACCCTCACTGTCAAAAAGTTTTTTCTAATATCTAATCTGTATCTTCTCAATTTCAGTTTTATTTTATTGCTTATCTTCTTTCCCTCTTTAAATGAGAGTAAGGATCCCTTCAGATATTTGTACACGGCCATTAAGTCTCTTCTTGGCCTTTTCTTACGCGCTAAACATTCCCAGATCCTTTAACTGCTCCTCATAGGACAGAATTTGTAGTCCGCTCACCATCCTGGTAGCACTTCTTTGAACTTATTCCCATTTTTCAATGATTTTTTTTTCTTTTTAAATGAAATGCCCAGAACTAGACATAGTATTCCAGATGAGATCTGACTAAAGAGGAGTAAATAATAATTATTTCATGTTACCTAGACTGTATGCTTCTTTTCATACATCCCAGAACTGTGTTTGCCTTTTTTGCTGCTGCATCACACTGTTGACTTATGTACAGTCTGTGTCTATTATAATAGCCAACTCTTTTTCACAAATGCTGTTGCCTAGTTCTATTTTCCTCATTCTGTATATTTTATTTTCATTTTCTTGCCCAAATGTAGAATTTTGCAGATTAAATACCATTCTATTAGTTGCTGCCCATTGTTCCAGCTTATCTAGACCCATTTGAATCCTTTCTCTGTATTCTCTAGTGTTAATTATCCCTCCTAGTTTTGCATGATCTGCAAATTGAATTAGTTTACATAGAGTTCACTTATCTAAACCATTTATAAAAATGTTGAACAACACTGGGGCTAAGACAAATTCTTGTAGAACCCCACTCCAAAAACACAGATGTTATGGTGGTTTAAGAAATATGAGGTGTCTGTCAAGCTGCCACCAGGGGGAGCTGGAGCTCTGCAGCAGAAGACACTACACAGAGCAACGAGAACCAGGAAGTAGATACACAGTGTGTACTCGTACACTGCCTCACAGCACAGCTGGGGAGCAGAGCTGTGGGGCATGCGAGGAATGGTCAAGCAGGCTGGGTAAAACACAGTATGGACAGAAGGAGGACCGGAGGAACGAGCAGCAGCGGAGTCGAGGTTAGGCCGAGGTCAGTAACAGAGGAAGCAATCGAGTGGGGAGGTAGGAGAGGGGACAGAGGAATGGGGGAATGACTAGGGGATGGAACACAGATAGGGCACGGGGGCACAGGCACAGACGGATCTGGATAACACTTACAGGACCAGCAATCACAGGCAAATCAGCGCTAAGCTTATAGACGGCGCTGGTTCACTGGAGATGTAAGTTTTTAAAGCATCCAAACTCCATAAGTGAGGCCCGGGAGAAGGCTCCGCCGCCTAGCCAAGTGGACGGGGAGGTGGAACCGTGACAGTGTCAATTCTGTAACAGCTGCCAGGGTCTCACTTACCCTGACTGTAGCGTGAAAACAAGTGAAGGAGACCTGTGTGAGAACACTTGCCACAGGAGGATGAGGAAGTGGAGGAACAAGCAGCAGATGCGGTAGACAGGACGGCCAGTGGTTTGCAAGAACAGCTACAGCACATTTTAGCGTAGTAAGATTCCCGGACTAACACATGTTACATGTGCCAGTTCATGCATATAGTAGTCAAATTATTATCATTTCTGTCTCATTATTTACAAAGTTGGCATATAACGTAAGTTGAGTCATCTTTTGTGGACTCAAAAAGGGCCCAGACTAGGGAACCCTTGCCATCCACGCAAAAATGTTTTTGCTTTCTACACATTTTTCTGTATTTCTTCTTATACCACATGCCTAGCATATTTCTACAGCCTTTGTTTATCTCAGCTTTTGTTAATTACATGTTTGTGATGATAAACCCCAGACATAAAACCAATTGTTTAGTCCAGCGACGAAGTGTGCGTCAATTAACAGCTGTTGTCATACCATGTGTGCACCTGAGTCACGGATCAGCAACAATATTGAGACTGCAAAAATGCCAGAGACCAGATAAATTCACAAATGTTTTATTTATCATTGTACTATCTAAATGTGATGTATCTGGCTTCACGGATGTGATTGACAGTAATAGCCGTTGTGAGCAAGATTCTTATGTGAATGTTAGGCTTGTATAAAAAATACATCCACATGTTTTGCTTGAAATAAACCCAAATCGTCTTTATACCAGATGGATCTATATCCTACATAAATGAATTCCAGCCTAGCAGTGCCCAAACTGCTAAAGACCATATTAATATACTAAAAATACTTCAATACTAATAAACCAATACTAATATACTGATAATACGACTCTAGTTCTATACTTATAAAGGAAATTAACACAAATCACTCACACACATGGGTAATGGAAAAGGGGAAGGTGTGGTGGCCTCCAACTGGTCCCTCTTCAACTAACTGCGAAACCAACAGCACCACTTTGGATATGACTCCCTAAAAGGCCACTGAGGAGTTTCTCCTGCCTCCTGAGGAACAAGAGGAGAACCAGAGACAGTACTTACAAGGGGGGAGGATGGTGTGCAGAAACAAACAGAAATCCAATGTGAGAAAGCTAAAACAAGTTCAAACAAGGTGAAAGGATTTGGGGATTGAGCGGACAATCAAATGGTGTTTACTATTAAAGGGAACCTGTCAGCAGATTCAGGGCTCATAAGCCGCGGCCACCACTAGTGGGCGCTTATATGCAGCATTAAGAGCCCAGGCCGCTGTATAGATTGTAAAAATAACTTTATAATACTTACCTAAATGGTTGCTGCGGTGGAGTTGGGTCATATGGGCGTTTCCATTCTCTGGTACCGGCACCTCCTCTTTCCGCCATCTTTGTCATCCTTCTTCTGTACCTGGAGTGCATGATGCGTCCTATGTCATCCACAATTCCTATTTTGTTACCTGCCCTGAAACAGCCCCCGGCCATTACAGTCCCGATCATTCATCCGTAGGCAGTAGAAATTTCCTGTCAACCTCCATTCCGTCTTCCTGACCACAGTCCCTATCATCTGGGTGTAGCTGGCATCGCCCGGCAGCTTCTGTTCTGTTTGAGCTGTCTAGATGTCCCTCAGTGGCTAAAGTAGCTGTGCGTTTAGTTCTGCTCTATTCTCCGTTCCAGAAACTAAATCTCTGTCTCTTTTCCTGACTGGGAACTCGAATGGAACTAACCACACAGTTACTTTGGCAAGGGGAACATCTGGACAGCTCTTAGGAAACAAAACTTGCTGGGCGATGCCAGGTGCACCCAGATGATAGGCACTGCGGTGACTGGGAAGACAAATGGAGGTTGCCTGGCAATGTCTGCTGCCTGTGAATGATGTGGACTGTGGCGGCCAGAGGCTGTGTATTTAAGCCCCACAAAGGACAACCTCTGCATGGAGTTTCTGTGGTGCCCTGTGCCTGGTTCGCCACAAATAATAGCTGCATGTGTATTTCATTATGTATAACTTGTATTGCTAGCTTTAATGAGATTCAGTTTTCTCTGCTGTTCACCACATACAAACATTTGCCCACCTTCCCTTACTGGGGCTGTTCACCTGAGCTGATAACAAAGCTTGTGTGTGCACCCTAGAAGGAGAAAGGGGAGGAGCTTAGGTGTAAGGTAAATTTAGAGTGTAGCAGTTGAAGTCAGTGTGAGGTGAAGTGAGGAGTGTAATATGGAGATGTCCTGTCTTGAGGTAACCATTGAAACCTCTGGAGAGGCCAGTTACAAATTGGCAGGGTATCAGTCCCTAGGCCACCTGGACTTTAAGGTCAGTGGCAAACTGAGAGACCGCTATTAGCCTTTTCATAAGGAGCAATGAGATTGCCCAGGAGCTCAGTGACGTGATTGAGGCTGGAAACTTCTAGAAGAAATAGTGAGTTTTCCCTCACGATTCGAGTCGCCTCCTTGCTATAAGGGATCAAAGATCAAGAGTTCTCTTGTCTTAAAAAATCCAAGGATTTCAAGACACCTATTTCCAGGTAGGGAAGTAGCGGCAGGAGGAGTACATGACCACCACTCAGCAGAGAAACCAAACTCTTATTACGGCAGGTCAGACCACCCTCATTGTGAATGCTGTAAGGAATGTCCAGTAAAAGGTAAAAGCTCCCTGTCCTGTCTCTGGCTGAATTATTCTCTGCTGTGTCATCCTTACCTCAACATCTGAAAGAACCAGCCATACTTGGGGGGTGAAAGGAGAGCCCTGTGGCACTGTGCAATACCACCTTTCTCCTGAGGACCTTTAGCAGTGCCCGGCCATACCAAAGCCGAACATCCCAACTGGAGCCACAAACTATTTATTTATTTATTTTGTTATTTTATTATTTCTCTCTCCCCTTTTTAATATTATTTTTAACCCCCATCACAAAAGCCTGTTGCATGTGTCCAGTATGGCCACATCGCCACTCGGAACCACCACCGTGACATCAGAGGTCTACCGGGGCAGAACATTTACATAAATACTATAGTTACATAGGTAATATGTATCATGATCCACGGTGCTCTGCTTTCCAGCAGAGCCAATGTTCTGGATTATGCTCCAGGTGATGTGTTGCTTCTCTGCCTTCAGGTCCTGAGCTGGTGCAGGGAGGGGCCTGTGTTCAGGCGCCTCTTTCTGGGTGAGTGCTTGGCTTCATTAGAGAGCAACTTCACCCGGAACACTGCCAGTCATAGTTCCTGCTCTGTAGTGAGTTGTCTGGCTCCCGTGAGTTTTGTGGTTCTGATTTTACCTCCCTAAACTGGACCTTTGTCACCCTTCTCTGCCCATGCCCCTGACTCTGATATTATCTCTTAGGCTCCTGACCTCTTGCTTGTACCCTGACCTTGGTTCTGCTTGCTCCCTGAGTAACATGTCTGACATCCTGGCTTCTGACCTTCAGCTTGTACCTGACTTTGGCTCCGCTCGCTCCCTGTGTATCTTATCTGACTTCCTGGCTTCTGATCTCTGGCTTATACTCTGACCCCAGCTTTCCTCACTCCGTGTACCTTATATCACTTCCTGGCTTCTGACCATTGAGGTGTTTGACTTCCTTGTCTGTAGTAGCTTCTAGTGACACCTAGAGGTGTATCATCACAATATGGTTGAAAAAAGACAAATGTCCATAGAGTTGAACCGAGAGGTTGGAAATTAGCTCCTTTAGGAAATCTTGCTTCCTCCCACATTCCAATGACAAAGTGACAAGTAATTTAGATTCTGAGTGATGTCTGTAAATCATCATGGAATATGTTAGTGCAATAAACTAAAAGGGCGGCCATGTACATTTCTGTCATACAGTATGTAAGTCAAACTATATGAAATTGTCATCAGTATGCATGGGAGAATTTATTTTTATCTATGTAATGTAGAATCTACCTCTGAAAAAAATAAAAATGAAATAAAAAAACAAAAAAGTGTAAAAAAAAAAGCACCCTCTATAATTCCTCATTTTAATGCTTTAAATGTTGTTCTGCTCCTCAAGTCCCAAAACACCTTGTTCATGAAGGAAAGCTTCTTATACATTGGTTAGTTTTTTCCGACTGGCGTGCCATACCGGATTCTTTTTTGAAAGTCACATTATTGGAAATGACTGGCTTAGAACATAGCTCCTGGATTTATTTTTGGAAAAAGTAAACCCCTTTGAAGATAGATCTAAGCATTACAATGAACATGATTTTGTGGATTCTCCTACTTCCAGAAAAATAGCGACTCACTGAATCTGTAACGTAAGGACTGACCTGCTTAAGTAAGAAAAGCTTTGATCTATGAACAGAGCTCATTTTCGAAAACTTATAATAATAAAGTTGTTCAGAGAAGATTGAAGTCATTGCATATTTATAACTGATTATATTATCTTGAAATGTGCACTTGTTCCTTTACTGAAAAATTGAAGACAACAAGAGATAAAACAGGCCAGAGGGATCATTTAGATAGTTGAAAAAATAATTGATTAATGTTAGTCTGAACAGGTGGAAAACAAGCAAATCAACATTTCTGGACAGTGAAACAAAACAGGGGAGTTAGGAAGAAATGTCTGCATGTGGCTGCAGCTTCTGAAATGATATGTCGGCCAAATGACATGGAAGTGGTTAAGGTCCTGATGAAGAACCATTTCACGAATGGTCGAATGGCAACACTTGTGGCTATCATTGATGAAGCCCAAGGAATAAACGTTGATGACTACTTTCGAGAATATGAGTGTGAATATAAAAGATAAATCAAGGATGAAGACTAGATCATACAAGAGGAATATTCAGCCATGGTTTTTAGAATTAGTAAGTTAAAGGGAACCTGGCAGGTTCCTTATGCCCTCCAACACAGTAGCAATCATCCCTATATGCCCGAATTCCCTACCTAATCGGCCCTGTCAAATGCTATTCACTAATATGAGTGTATAAAAAAATGACTTATAAACCTTGCTGTTCCTATGCTAATGTCGCGGGCGGAGGAGGGGCCGCTGCCGCTGCTGCTGCGTCCGCTGCTGCTGCTCGGTGGTGGCTCGAGCAGTGGGCCGGATCCCGGGGACTCGAGCGGCGCTCCTCGCCCGTGAGTGAAAAGGGGGGTGATTGGTTGTGGGGGTTTTGATTATGGATATTGTCCGTGACGCCACCCACGGTTGTGGTGATTTTGGTGACACCACCGCTGCTCTGGACGGGGATCCCGGGAGCGGTGACAGGGAGCAGCTTGGTTGTTATTCCTCCCCTCCGTGGATAGGGGGTTGGTTGTCCCGGGGCCTGGTGATGGGGTGGGGATGGATGGCAGGCGGGTTGCGGGGCCTGGCGAGGTGCAGGGTCGCAGGGGCAGCGCTGTGCCGCACAGCACGGGGGTACTCACTCAGCCAGTAATCAAGACACAGTTCTTGGTAAAACACTCGGCTAGATGGACGGGTCCCCCAGACGGCTGCGGTCGTTCCTCCCTGCAGGTTAGTGATGACTGTCTCTCCCTGCACCTAAGTTCAGTGTTGGTAGCGATGGGTTCCCACCGGTAACCCGCTCCCCGACTTGGATATGGGCCGGAGGAGCCCCTTTTGCCCACAGGCGCTGGCCCTGGGAGACGGTTGCCCTTGGCGGTGGCGGTGTCTCCCCTGCACGGTTGGACAGTTGCCTTCTGTTGGGACTTGACTGTTTGGAAACCCAGGAGGTCCCCTTCACTAACGGTTTTGGCAACTTCACGGCGACTCCTAGCCTTGCCAGGGTCCGAAAAGCCCCTACCACTGGTGCTGGCTTCTCTTTGTATACCGGTCCGGTACCGCCGGGCCACCGCCCGTCCACGGTCCTTACGGTAGACTCCAATCGGCCACTCCTGCAGACGGTCACCACCGTCTGCCAACCTTGCTGTTCTGTCCGGGCCACACACCCGGACTCTGTCAGTCAGTTGCTCCACTCCTACTCTGCTCCTCACACTTTCACCTCCAAAACTAATCTGCCAGTTTTCCCTCCTCCAGGACTGTGAACTCCTTGGTGGGTGGAGACCAACCGCCTGGCTCCACCCCCTGGTGTGGACAGCAGCCCCTGGGGAGGCAACAAGGGTTTTGTGTCTGACCTTGATGTGCCTGCTGGGAGTGTGGGGTGTGGTGGTGTTGTTACCTGTGGTCCCTGGCTTGTCCAGGGCGCCACACTAATAAGGCCCGTAACTACAACATATCAGACTCTTTCCTACCGTGAAAAGTTTCAAGAGGAACCTGAAGACCCACCTCTTCCGACAAGACTACAACCTGCCGTAATCCTCAGTTTGATATAACTCTCCTACTCTATCCTCACCCATTCCTTGTAGACTGTGAGCCCTCGCGGGCAGGGACCTCCGTCCTCCTGTACCTGCCTGTGCCTTGTATTGTTTTTGACTATTGTACTGTTTTCCTAGACTAGTTGGATCTCTTTCTGTGTTATCACACCCCTGTGGGAGACATAACATGATTTCCATGAGCCTGCATCATCTACAGGTCCTGAAGATCTCGTGCATGCGCGTGGCTCATTAATATGAGTGTGTAAAAAAATTACTTATAAACCTTGCTGTCTCTATGCTAATAAGGCCCATGACTAGTCTCAGTGGTATTGTTTCCCCTCACTAGTTGGACCTCTTTTCATGTTATCACACCCCTGTGGGCGACATAACATGATGTCCATGATTCTGCATCCTCCTAATCCTGAAGATCTTGCGCATGCACGTGGCTCATTTTGGCTGTATTAGTGAGCCTCAAAAGCAGGGTGGCTGCTTACCGACTTCATTAGACACACTGTGTATGAACAGAAGTTCAGAAGACATGTACGTGAGCCATCTCCTGAATTTATGATCATGCTCAATGCGCCTAATAAAGCTGGGAAGCATCTACCTTGCTTCTAAGGCACACTGAGATGGCCAAAATGAGCCACGCGCATGTGCGAGATTTCCATTAACTCGTGGTGACGCCGGAAATCATGTTATCATGTTAGGGGCATGAGAACATGGAAAAGAGGCCTGAAGAGTCAGGGGAACTAATGATCCTGCGACTAGTCAAGGCCCTAATTTGTAAAGGGATAGCCAAGTTGATAAGTATTTTTATAAAACATTCATATTAGTGAATAGCATTATGCAGGGCTGGTTAGGGATGGAATGTGGCCGTACAAGTATGGATTCTGCTGGGTTGGCGGGCATAGGGTACCAAACTGGTTCCCTTTAATATTTTATTTTGAGTACACCATGCCCTAGCATTTACTAATAAAGAAGATTAGGAGAAAACAATTTGGAGATAGGAAAGCTTGGCCCAAATGAATTTAGCATTTTGAACATCACAATAATAAATGAAAAAAAAGTAAATACAGAAATTTCAAAAGAATTGTCAATGCGTGTGACTTTACTAGAGGAAGTGATATGGTGGGACCGCAAGATACTATAGTTAGCCTAAGTGTCAGTGGAATAATGGCCATTAGTTACATTTTTACTCTAATATGTAACAGCATTCTCAGTAATCACCTTTATTACCATATTTGCCAAAATTGTTTTTTGTTAATATTAATTTACAAAATTCTAAAGAAATAAAAAAAATATCCTCATGGATTTATTATGAAATATTACTTGTATAAAGCATTTTTCATATATGGAAGATGTAAATAAAATGAAAGAATACGGCTTTATACACCGATAATCACAAGGATGAGTGTATAAGAGTCGTGTTTCTTCCTGGAAGCCTGTCAGCACAAAATGACGGCGCAATTCCAGCAAAGGCACTTGGTGACCAGTTGGCAAGTCATTGCCTCTTACCCAACCACTTTCCATCTCTCTCCACCCTGTTTTGCATTGTAAAAAGCCAGTGGTGTTAATCAATAGGGATGATCGAATACCTCAAATATTCAGCAACACCCATATTCGCCGAATAGGTCTCTGCTATTCAACTATTTGCGAATATTCGATGCGCAATGTAAGTCTATGGGAAACCTGAATAGTTGCCGAATACCAACTATTCGGGCTTCCCATAGACTTACATGGCGCATCAAATATTCACATAGCGGCGACCTATTCGCCGGATATTCGCGAAGCCGAATATTGCCGAAGATTTGTGATATTTGATCATCCCTATTAATCAAGTAAAAAAAGGGGCTGTGATTGATGGAAAACAAGTAGGCGGTTGGAGAAATGGGCACTACTGCCTTGCGCTTGTGCTTGGTCTGAATAGTCATTTTGTTCTGATAGAATCTTTTTTTAATAAATCTTTAAAACATGGAACATGGGATGGGAATTTGTGGCTAAATTATTCCAATGATAAAATGTAAACAAAAAAATGAAAGTTCAGGTTTGAGATTGAAACTTTTACATTTTTGAAGGAATTTAAGAACTGCATTTTTTAAGGTAGTCTCAATAAAAAGCCGAATTTATTAATCAGTGCATGTCTCTGATTTCATTTGGTGCTTACGCATCCAATAATCATATCATAGCTAGTATAAATTTTGGCTAAAATTTAACATTTTTGGCACAAATAGTCAATTTGCCGGCTTATGGGTTTCCATTTCCCCTCTGTCTACTTTTGTGATAAGAATAGCGTAAAAAAAAGTCTCAAAATACTGTACAAATAAGCTGCACCAGAAAATTGGCGACTTTGTGTATCTATTACCTGTGACTTTTAGAGCCTTCATTTGTGTCTTGGTTGGGATCTTTCTTTAGGTGTCCCTCCAATCTCCGATCTCCAGCTTATCTGGCATGGAAAGATGCTAGTGCTTCCTTGGCAATATATTTATACCCATGTAGCACAGGTTCTAATCCAATTAGCACTCGTATGATGGACAGATCATTGATCCTTTTTTGTCTCCATCATTCATTTTGCTCTTTTGGTGGCTGAAAATTTGGGCCAATAATCTGGACTGAGCTTTGCTTATTTCTGGATATTCCAGGCTCATGTACGATACTCTCCAGTCATGATACTTTTTGTTAGACCACTCTATCGCCTAGCTGCACTAACATCTTTTAATGCCAAACATCAGATTGAGATGAAGATTGTGATTGCAGAGATACTACTTTATATTTAGCCTTAATTATGTTACTAATATAAAACCATCTCATTTATGGCTCCAAGAACAGTGAATAACTTTATGTCTGTTGCACTTTAAAGTGAGTGCACCCCTCTGAATTCAATATTTTGTATTGTTGATTCCAAAATTCTGTACTGATTATTTTTATTAATATATCCTTATAGTAGGCTCCATTTTTGCCCCAAGTTAAAAAGTAAGATTTCTTTCTGAGTCCTTTATTAAAAATATGCAACAGAGTACCTATTCCAGCTTAGGTTCAGTCAGTGCATTGAACCTTTCAGAGAAAACATGGTCAAGAGAACAATTCCCCATTGTCCAACAGACATGTCTATCCCTACATGAGTGGGACAGAAAGACGTCATTGGGGACCCAACCCATTTACTAGTCTCCTCACTCATGTTCCTGGGTCTTACCTTCAACTATATGTTGTTTAAATTGTTGATATTGATTTTTAGGATGGGTTTTTCCAAGAGTTGGCTCTAGAGTTTGCATATTCTTCCTCTCTGAAGAGGCTACATGCATATTTAAAGAGTTTTACCTTTACTTTTATATTGATAGTCTAGCCTTAGGAAAGGTCATCAATCTCTGATTGGCTGGGGTCCAACACCAGGCTCCTCCGACGATCAGCTGTTCTCGTTGCCGGCATTGGCAGAAGGCAAATATGCAGTGCCAGAGCTGCCCCGTCTTCTGATATTAGCAGCGGCCTGGTACTGCAAATCCGTTTCCCATTGAAATCAATAAGAGGCAGATGTGCAGTGCCTCGCCGCTGCCACTATGACTTGACAGAGCAGCTTTAAAACTGAGCATTTTCGGTCCCTTGCTGCTTGTCACCAGCATCTAGAGAAGCTTATCGGCAGGGGTGTCTGGTGTCGGACCCCTAAGGATAGGCCATCAATGTAAAAGAAATAGACAACCTCTTAAAGTCCCAGGGGAGCATAGCATGGTCTATAATTTTCGCTTCGCTGGCTTGTTGCTCTAAACAAGGAAGAACTTTACCTTTTATAGCCCCTGTTAGTAGCCTAGCACGCAACCAACGAGTTCTGCTTTGCTCTGGTGAGAAGCAAGTATCCCGAAACAAATATCTGAAATCAGAGTTTCCTGTTTGGATTTTACCCTTGGTCATGTCGTAAGGCTTTTTAGTGGGTCAATTTTGACTTTTAGGATTGCTACTTTCAATTTGAGGCACTGGAATGCCTATCTTGACTATCTCTTGATAGGCTGTGTGCATATTTAAAGAGGTTGTCCACTACTTTTACATTCATGCCCTATCCTTAGGATAGGTTATCAATGTCTGATCGGTTGGGGTCCAACACCAGGGTGTATCACATGGCAGAAGGCAGCAAGAAATACTTAGTTCCGGAGCTGCCCCGTTTTTTGATATTGGCAGTGGCCAGGTATCAAATCAATAGGAGGTGGATGTGCAGTAACTGGCCATGGCCAAAATCAGTTGACGGGGCGGCTCCGGAACTGAGCATTTCCAGTTGCCTGCTGACATTGACAGCACCTGGAGAAGATGACTCTGAAATTACTGGGCACCCTGATTGTGTGTAAAGCCAAAATTTGTATTATTAACATGTGTCTATGCAGAAAATAGGGGTACTTTATCAGACAAAATTGATCCCCCACAGTTATAAGGATATTATAAGAAATCAAATCAGAATTTTGAACTTATTAATGCTGTGGTGTTAAAATATAGAGTTTTACAAAACAAAAGTGTTTTTTAAGAATTACCATGTGTTTTGTCTGGTAATGCAATCCAGCTTAACAGTATGCAAAATATTTGGATTGGTTCGAGTGATTATACACATGTGGACTTTTAGAGATTCTATGGATTCCTTGCCAAAAAAAAATGAATTTTTTAATAAGTTTGTAAGTTTGTTAATACTGCATTAAAATATTAATTTATCTCTAACTTGCAATACCTTGACTAACCACACGGTGCGCTGTTATGAATCATCTATAGTTCATTGAACAATACTGAAAAATTGTATAGTACATTCTAGAAGTATGCAATGAAGTAGTCACTATTTCTTGAAATATGTGTAATGCGCAGATGATTTGATGCATGCTCCATAAAACAGGTTACAAATTACTCTTAGAATACAGTGGAAAAGTTGATCTTGTCAGTAACTCACCCCTGAAACGATGAGTTCCCCTCCCAGATTTTGCACTTCGGCTTTCACCTTGCTGCAGATATTAAGCTGGTGGCAGTAGAGTGCGATCCGCTGAAGGTAGGCCAGCAGATCTTGTTTGCATGCGGAATCAGGACACTGCAGGGAAATAAAACAGGAACATCAGTAGACTTGATTAAATGTAACTCAGATTCTAGTGTTAACTGCATATCATTAGAAGATAGCAATCAGATAAAATCATGTGCAAACGGCATATTAAACATACTCTTCCTCCACTACGGCAGACTCGTTCTAAAATGACAGATACGAGAAATTCAACCCAGTTCATTTTTTTAGGGCTCTGGTTTTCGTTTAGTTATGGCAGAGGATCATTTCGAGAGAAATTAGTGGATGGACACACGTGTCTGTTAATGTAAAAACTACAATTTGTTATGTACAAAATCAATGTGTTATCACAACATATAATGAACACCTGTAATTCTGATAACAACCACTGGGTGGCCAGATAAAGACACATGTAGAATAAACATCTCCCGACAGAGTACCGCCAAGTTAGTTTTAGTTTTCTAAGGCTCGCTTCACATCAGCGGTCCTTGTTTTTCCTCTTGACTCACATTATGAAGAGATCAGTGACCAGCTTGGGTTCGCTTCACATCAGCGGTATTTTGCTGGAAAGCCAGATCCGGCACAAATGTTTTTCAGCTCCATTCATTTACAATGTAATCGCGGCAAGATGCAGTCACAGGCGTATATGACCGCATCTTGCCGCGATTCCATAACAAATGAATGGAGCTGAAACACATTTGTGCCTGATCTGGCCTTCCAGCAAAATACCGCTGATGTGAAGCGAACCCAAGCTGGTCATTGATCTCTACATAATGTGAGCCAAGAGGAAAAACAAGGACACTAATAAGCTGTTTTATATTGAGGAATTGCTAATACAAAAAGTTACTAGTATTCTGTTATTGGAAGTATAGTGCCACGGGGTGTATACTGATGGAACAGGGGCTCCCAAGCTGCCCTTAGATTCGAGACCCTGCGCTGTCCCATATCTCGGATGTAAGCTTGATTGTAGTCAGGTCTGAGCCCACAGCATGACCCTAATGATCCTTTCCAAGCCCTGATTTTACTCTCGTCACCCTGGAAGCAGACTGGAAACCAGTAACAAAACCCCACAGAAAAGACATGGACAAGTGAGAGCAAAACCTCGTACACACAGCACTCAAACACAAAGGAAATAAAATATGTGTACAGGAGAGTAAAGAAAAGAGTAGGGAATAAATTCACAATAGGGGGTTGTTCACACCACGCAGATTAGCGGCTGTAGTTCACCATGAATAGAATAACCATTGAAACCGGTATCGCTGGAGCTAAGCTGAAACTATCTTCGGCAATTTCCTACTACATTTCCCAGCCTTAGATAGGAAAAGACCAGATGTGGATGGTAATCAGCAACTCCGCTCTCAGAAATGTTGCAAACTGCTCTAAAAAAAGGATTAACTCCTGCACGGCTGCAAGCAGTGCAACAACTCAGATGACGCCCAGCAAAACTGAGCACTTAATTGAGACCAGGTTGCCTGTCATACTCTACAATATAAACAGAGTCTCATGCTGTATAAGTAATCCGCATGTGCAAACCCGGAAAATGCATGACATATAGTTTCCATTATAAGTGCAAAAAGACCAATACAGTTTTCATGCCTATATTACACAACATATTCTGTGATGGAATTGAGTTTGCATACAGTCTAGATGAAAAGTCATCTATTTTGTGTCTACTTCCCTTATGCAAAATGATGTGCCTCAGTAGTTCCAGATAAAACAGAGTCCCTGCAACAATTAATTTGGCAGTTCTCATAGAATCATAGAATGGTAGAGTTGGAAGGGACCTCAAGGGCCATCTGGTCCAGGCCCCTGCGAGTGAAAAAGGTAAAAGTGAAGAGCCCGCTTAATCCACCTCTCCCCCCGCTATTCCCCAGCCTCACCACTCTGCCAATCCCTTCACTGGCTTCCCATCGCCCAAAGACTCCAGTTCAAAACATTAACCATGACATACAAAGCCATCCACAACCTGTCTCCTCCTTACATCTGTGACCTAGTCTCCCGGTACCTACCTGCACGCAACCTCAGATCCTCACAAGATCTCCTTCTCTACTCCTCTCTTATCTCCTCTTCCCACAATCGCGTACAAGATTTCTTCCGTGTCTCCCCTATACTCTGGAACGCTCTACCTCAGCATATCAGATTCTTCCCTACTGTGCAAAGCTTCAAGAGGAACCTTAAGACCCACCTCTTCCAACAAGCCTACAACCTACAATAGCCCTCAGTCCAGTAGACCACTGCGCAACCAGCTCTGTCCTCACCTATTTTTCCAACACCCATTCGCTGTAGACTGTGAGCCCTCGTGGGCAGAATCCTCTCTCCTCCTATACCAGTCTGTTTTGTACTGTTAATGATTGTTGTACGTACAGTTAGGTCCAGAAATATTTGGACAGTGACACAAGTGTTGTTATTTTAGCTGTTTACAAAAACATGTTCAGAAATACAATTCTCTATATAATATGGGCTGAAAGTGCACACTCCCAGCTGCAATATGAGAGTTTTCACATCCAAATCGGAGAAAGGGTTTAGGAATCATAGCTCTGTAATGCATAGCCTCCTCTTTTTCAAGGGACCAAAAGTAATTGGACAAGGGACTCTAAGAGCTGCAATTAACTCTGAAGGCATCTCCCTCATTAACCTGTAATCAATGAAGTAGTTAAAAGGTCTGGGGTTGATTACAGGTGTGTGGTTTTGCATTTGGAAGCTGTTGCTGTGACCAGACAACATGCGGTCTAAGGAACTCTCAATTGAGGTGAAGCAGAACATCCTGAGGCTGAAAAAAAAAAAAATCCATCAGAGAGATAGCAGACATGCTTGGAGTAGCAAAATCAACAGTCGGGTACATTCTGAGAAAAAAGGAATTGACTGGTGAGCTTCGGAACTTAAAAAGGCCTGGGCGTCCACGGATGACAACAGTGGTGGATGATCGCCGCATACTTTCTTTGGTGAAGAAGAACCCGTTCACAACATCAACTGAAGTCCAGAACACTCTCAGTGAAGTAGGTGTATCTGTCTCTAAGTCAACTGTAAAGAGAAGACTCCATGAAAGTAAATACAAAGGGTTCACATCTAGATGCAAACCATTCATCAATTCCAAAAATAGACAGGCCAGAGTTACATTTGCTGAAAAACACCTCATGAAGCCAGCTCAGTTCTGGAAAAGTATTCTATGGACAGATGAGACCAAGATCAACCTGTACCAGAATGATGGGGAGAAAAAGGTTTGGAGAAGAAAGGGAACGGCACATGATCCAAGGCACACCACATCCTCTGTAAAACATGGTGGAGGCAACGTGATGGCATGGGCATGCATGGCTTTCAATGGCACTGGGTCACTTGTGTTTATTGATGACATAACAGCAGACAAGAGTAGCCGGATGAATTCTGAAGTGTACCAGGATATACTTTCAGCCCAGATTCAGCCAAATGCCGCAAAGTTGATCGGACGGCGCTTCATAGTACAGATGGACAATGACCCCAAGCATACAGCCAAAGCTACCCAGGAGTTCATGAGTGCAAAAAAGTGGAACATTCTTCAATGGCCAAGTCAATCACCAGATCTTAACCCAATTGAGCATGCATATCACTTGCTCAAATCCAGACTTAAGACGGAAAGACCCACAAACAAGCAAGACCTGAAGGCTGCGGCTGTAAAGGCCTGGCAAAGCATTAAGAAGGAGGAAACCCAGCGTTTGGTGATGTCCATGGGTTCCAGACTTAAGGCAGTGATTGCCTCCAAAGGATTCGCAACAAAATATTGAAAATAAAAATATTTTGTTTGGGTTTGGTTTATTTGTCCAATTACTTTTGATCTCCTAAAATGTGGAGTGTTTGTAAAGAAATGTGTACAATTCCTACAATTTCTATCAGATATTTTTGATCACACCTTCAAATTAAACATTACAATCTGCACTTGAATTCTGTTGTAGAGGTTTCATTTCAAATCCAATGTGGTGGCATGCAGAGCCCAACTCACGAAAATTGTGTCACTGCCCAAATATTTCTGGACCTAACTGTATACCCTCTTTCACTTGTAAAGCGCCATGGAATAAATGGCGCTATAATAATAAATAATAATAATAAAAAGTAGAAAAAGAGAATAAAAAGGAGGAAGAGAAGGAAAGAAAGAGAAGGAGGAGGAGAAGAAGAAGACGAAGAAGACAATATCCACATCAAGTTGGCAAAAAATTAGGCTTAGTGTAAAATCTATGACAATATGACCAGGAAGCGCGAGAGTAAAAGATGGTACATTTTACAAATTATTAGCCACTAAAATAACTTAAGATTGTCTCTCATACATTGAAACATTTCCTGGTATTACCTCGTGACGAGCAAGCTCTAAAATGCGCGAGTGCTCCGTGTCACGCAGGGTGCAAGAGGACACCTAACAAACAGCACAGCACAAGGGAAAAACCAGGGAAGATGTAAATACGGGTCTTGGCGATAGGGAAAGGGAATCGGGGACACCTCCTAACACTCATCTGAGCAACAACAGCCTCTTATATTTTTAAAATAGCCTTAAAACTTATGTTACATATAACGCCATCAATTACCAAAGCATTAGGCTAAAATATTATTTTAGTATACAAAAAATGCATATACAGAATTTATTAAATATTATTAAAAACAATTACAAAAATACAAAAGCTGCTAATACCAGTCCTGTGGTAATTAAATGATATAGTAAATATAAACCATTGATATAGTATAAATCACATATTATAAAAATAGATATTTTCGTTATTAATATGTTCAATGGTTATATTCTATGTAAACATATGCAGTCAGAGTTATATAATTAATGAAAATGCCAATGCAATGAAGTATATTAAGGTAAATTATATATTGCCTAAATTCACAGTGCATAGTGCATAGTGCAAAGGCAGAAGAGATATATATATAAGATGTCATCAAGAAAAGTGCATAGTGCCAAATGAAAACAATAAGGACTGCATAACTTACAAACTAAATAATCCCACAAGGGTCTGGTCACCTCCACATATGTTTCAAAAATAGCGTGTTCCTCAGGAGGTAACACCTCCTGAGGAGGACACTATTTTGAAACATTTGAAATATATGCGGAGGTGACCAGACCCTTGTGGGATTATTTAGTTTGTAAGTTATGCAGTCCTTATTGTTTTCATATATATATATATATATATATATATATATATATATATATATATATATATATATATATATCTTCTGACTTTGCACTATGCACTATGCACTTTGAATATAGGCAATTTATAATTTACCTTAATATACTTCATTGCATTGGCATATTTATTTAATTAATTATATAACTCTGACTGCATATGTTTACATAGAATTTAACCATTGAACATATTAATGACGAAAATATCTATTTTTATAATATGTGATTTATACTATATCAATGGTTTATATTTACTATATCATTTAATTACCACAGGACTGGTATTTGCAGCTTTTGTATTTTTGTAATTGTTTTTAATAATATTTAATAAATTCTGTATATGCATTTTTTGTATAATAAAATAATATTTTAGCCTAATTCTTTGGTAATTGATGGTGTTATAACACTCATCTGAGTCTGATGCCTGCACTGTCTAATATCCCTAGACAGGTCCTTAGCTCCGTGCGTCGTCATATGCCTAGGCCCTCACTTGCCCTGACCTCACTCTGATTAGTGTGTAGACAAGCAAGACACTAGTCTCGCTACTGCAATAATATAACACTAGAAAGGTAAGAGAAATAGGTGGGGAAAGACCCAACAAATAGCACTCCTAAGTTTCTTCAGTAGGAAAATTCACAGCTGCAACTGAAACAAACACCACAGCTTCTCCAGACACCAGCTCCTTCAAAGTGGTCAGTATAGAAGATATATCATCTGCATGGAGTGAAGCCAGGAGTGGGTAAATATAACAGGAGGCTGTGATGATAAGATGATGTAGCTGTGATAAAGGCTATGAGTAGAAAAATAGAAAAAGTTGTGGCACTGCCAATCCAGAGGTAGCCAATCAGCTTTAATAGAAAACCATATAAAACCAAAAACCCTGACCCTCTGGGTCTTTGGTATTATATGGATATCTATTAAAGCTGATTTTATACTTACTTCTGGATTGGCAATGCCATAATTTCTTTCTGGTTTTGTATCCATTTTGCTGCATGTCACCAGCTTTCACAGCAGGCACCGGGGAGTTTAGACATGAAGAGTTTGTATGCAGCATGGGGAAGCATCCTTAAACTTTTATAATAAAGGCTATGAGTAATCTCAGCCAGAAAGAAAAAAGGTCCTTAACCCCTTCAGCATCAAATGAAAGTAAATCTATGCCAGTTCTGTGTGAGCTCCACAGAGAATCTACGATCAATTAACCATTGATACCTCCTGATCCCAGATCAACTAGAGGTAACATGCAGACAGAACACACTTGTTACACTCGGTGCTCGAATCGAGACAGTTGGACTCTCGAATAGGATTGACTCAAGTACAAGATACAATGGAAGTCAATGGGGACCTTAAGCATTTTTATGGAAGATGGAATATCTCTCTCTATCCATCCCTCCGGATGGGGAGTCGAGCATGTCGAGCACTAGCAAGATACTTGATTGAGTACCAAGCATGTCAAGCGCCCTGATGCTTGATCAAATATTGAGCTTTGTAGAGCACGCTTGCTCATCACTAGTGTTAATGGTCAATGGAAAGAAATGTAAAGTAAAAAAACATTGTCATGGTTCCAATGTGCAGAGCATCTTGTGCTCTGTTATGTTATGCCATGCTCTCCTGCAGAGCTGATACTTGCCTGTTCCGTCGTGCAGAGTGCTTTACAGGTTTAGATATTCTGGTGTTTGTCTTAAGCTCCTGTGGACGGGTTGTTTCTCAGCACTGGGTCCTACACTGGTACTGGGAGGGGCTTTCCCAGATACTCCTTGTTTTGGGTGATTGCTCTGCTTCATTAGGGAGCATGCTCACTCGGAACGTCGCCTGTTATGATTCGATGATTAATGACTACCATGAACACAATTCACCAGAGTCGTAGGTAATAAAGTACCGACCACAAGCCCTGCACCTAACACCACACTAGAAGTAGCTGAGCAGCATGCCTAACAACCTAGATGCCTCAAACCCAGCCGGAGGACTACATAACCTACAAGGCAAAAAGTGAAAAGAAACTATCTTGCCTCAGAGCAGATTTCCCCAAAGAAAATAGGCAGCCTCCCACATGTACAGACTGTGAGCAAAGATGAAAAGACATACACAGTAAGAGCAAGATGGAGCAAAGATAGGCCACACTATACTAAATACGAAAGAGAGGATAAGGAACTCTTGTGGTCGGCATAAAAAACTCTATCAAAACTTCCTACACGGAATGTGCAAAATAGAAGAGTAATCTAACACTCGCATGTTCACAATCCATACAAGACTCTGGTAGGAAAAAACTAGCAATTACCCTGCCGACCAACCCTTGCTAAGATTAATAGCATAGACTGACTAGGAAGATAAATCTTCCTTATCTGAAGGCACAAATCAAACAGGATTCAATACAAAAAACCTTCAGAGATAATTCACAGAAGCAATAAGCAAATAACACACAAAAAGTATGAAGCAAAAGCAAGAACTTAGCTTAGCTTGATAGCGGGGAAGCCAGGAGGACAAGAGACAGATTCCTACAGTCTCAGGAATTTCAGACAACTGGCAAAGACAAACAGCCAGCACACTCCTATATTCAAAATCAAGGTTTGAGCTGCCAACCAGGTGAGTAGAACAGAGGAACATAATCCAACCCACTAACATCAATGACCACAAGAGGGAGTCCAAGAGCGGAGCTCCACCAGACAGTATTCACAACAGTTGCCAGTTGTATTTCCTTGTTCCGCAGTAACTGCTTTTGGCTCTCATTTGTGCACGGTTATCTGATCTTGGCTTCTCGACCTTGGACTGTAGTTGACTCTGCTCTGCCCCCCCCCACTGACTTTGTCGTTACCTCCTGGCTTATAAACTTAGACCATCTTCTGACCACATCTTCTCCAGCCCCCTTTATCCTATACACACTCTCCTCAAATTCTAACCCTCGGCCTGTACCTTGATCTCGTCTCTGCTTGCTCCCTCTGTCCTCTTGTGTCCTTCTGGTTCCTGATCCTGGCTTCTTTGACTACATCTCCATTAACATTGCACGCAAGTAGCACCCCCTAGTGTCGAGCATCACAGACATGTTCTGTAACTCAAATAGTCCTCATTGAGGTCCGATAGCCGCAAAAGAAGAACATTGTTTCAAAAAATTATCTTCTTGGCAGTTGCTATTGGTTCAAATAGCTCTTATTAAAGCACATTTCACATATTACTTGCTTTACACTTCCATCTCATAGTCCCCGATAATAAGCTTTTCTTCATTAGTAATTTGTTTACTCATTTCTGCCAAATCCTAATACATTATAATTTATGATGATTTATTTTGCATCTTTTCAAGAATATCTAATATGAAAGTCTATGATTTAAGGTCCCTGAAAATATAGGATGTGGTTAATGGAAGGCTTTACTCATGTTATTTACTACTATCAAAGCTGTAAAAAGAGGCACGGATCATCATAGTAAAGCAATAATATTTCATCATAGGAATTAATTTATCTTCATTAACAAGTTATACATTCAGTTTCTAGGTTAATAATAAGTAATGCCATGGATGCTATCTCCTTTTGCTTTATAAGGGTATTATATATAGAGTTAAATAGAATTGATGATTGACGCGTGGTCTTATGTGATGGAAGCGTGATCATCAGGATTTATCACTTACCTTTAGAAAAAGTAGCTAAAAAGGCATTTTCAGGAAGAACAAATGATATACTAATATGTCATAGAAAGCATGGAAATAATGAAAAGACTCCAACTGTTAATAAACCCAGAAAGAATAAGGGGCACTTTACACACTACGACATCGCAGGTTCGATGTCGGTGGGGTCAAATTGAAAGTGACGCACATCCGGCGTCGCAGGCGATATCGGAGTGTGTAAAACCTTTTTGATACGATTAACGAGCGCAAAATCGTCGTAATCGTATCATCGGTGTAGCGTCGGTCATTTCCATAATTTGGAAATGACCGATGTTACGATGTTGTTCCTCGTTCCAGCGGCAGCACACATCGCTGTGTGTGAAGCCGCAGGAGCGAGGAACATCTCCTACCTGCATTCTGCGGCTCACGCCGGCTATGCGGAAGGACGGAGGTGGGCGGGATGTTTACGTCCCGCTCATCTCCACTCCTCCGCTTCTATTGGTCGCCTGCCGTGTGACGTCGCTGTGATGCCGCACAAACCGCCCCCTTAATAAGGAGGTGGGTCGCTGACCAGAGCGAAGTCACAGGGCAGGTGAGTGCATGTGAAGCTGCCGTAGCGATAATGTTCACTGCAGCAGCTATCACAAGAGATCGCAGCTGCGACGGGGGCGGGGACTATCTCGCTCGGCATTGCAAGCATTGGCTTGCGATGTCATAGTGTGCAAAGTGCCCCTAAGAGTTGGTTGAAACAATGTTAGACTCTGTATGTTTCTATAGTTTTAATTTGCATTAGCTAGTGTATGCTTGGCTATTGTGTCCCATAAACCGGAGGCAGAGGAAGATGGACGCAGAGATCTGAGGCAGTGGTTTCTGCAGCAAATATGTATTTCCTAGTGGAAAACCGCACTAAAACAGAGTCAAATCCATGTTTTTTTGTGCGATTTCCTGCCAGGAGATGCAGATTTGGTGTTAAAATGTATACACAAAATTCCTGCACCAAGTATGCATCTCCTGTCAAAATACTGCATCAATACTCCATAGATGCGGTTTATTGCCAGAAGATGCAGATTTGGTGCCGGAATTTAGTGTATAAATTCCAGCACCAAATCTGCATCTCTTGGAAAAATGAGTTAACCAGAGGTGAGGTCACTGAGATCAATGTGGTCACCTGAGATGAGATTACCTGTAATCACAGGTGGGGGGGCCGTTGGAACCTCCAGCTATAACCGCTGGTAAACTCAGTAATGTCACCGCTCATAGCTGCGGCTCAGTCAGTGTCTGCCTGAAGATGCAGAGGACAGTCACTCTTTCTAATGTGCCCGCACACTGCGACTTCAGTATGTAGCAGAGACAGGATCATCATGTGAACTTGTATGGATTAGTTGGATGTGAAAGAGTGTTTTGGGGGTTAATAAAGGGGTGAAAGAGGGTGTGTGTATTTTATTTTGAATAAAGGATTTTTTCAGTGCTTATTTTTTATTTCTTTTCACTTACATGATTAGTAATGGGGGATCTCATAGACACCTCCCATTACTAATCTAGGGCTTCATGGCAGCTGTCATTTTTTTGAAAAATCACAAGTTTCATTAACCCCTTATATGTCTCTAATTGCCACCGCACCAGGGAAATCAGGATAAGCCGAGCAAAGCTCCGAGATTGTCACATCTAATGGATGCGAGAAATTCTGGGGAGCTGTGGACTGGTATTTTTATGCTGAGGGGGCCGATAACCATGAGCCTCCCCAGCCTGACAATAACAGCCCCGTCTTGTCTGCTTTACTGTGGCTGGATATCAAATCTTGGAGGGACCATACATCTTTTTTTTCTCTCTATTTTGATATCAATCCATGGAAAAGCTCACAGGTGGGGGCTGCAGCCTGTCGCTTTTTTTTTTAGTCTTGCTGGCTGTCAAAATACAGCGGGCGCCCATGCCATTTTATTTTAATTATTTATTTCTTTTTTACACTACTATACTGCAAACTTACTGCAACCAATCACAGACATAGACATAGGGTGGCGGGCATGTGTAGCATTTTGCAACCAATCACAGACACCAGCACAGAGTGTGGGTAGCCTATTGGCCAGGTCCTGTGAATAGATTCACATCAACACTAATAACAATGGATTGTGATAATCCTTAAAAGTCCACAGAAGACATCCTGTTGGTGGACTTTGGATCTCTGAGATGCTGAAATGTAACTACTGTTTATGCAGGTATTTTGTGCTTTCTATAAGAATCATGGAGACTACTTATCAAAGATAAAAGTTCTCAATAGTGTTGGAATAGCTTACTCATCTTTTAACTCAAGGAATATACAGTTAGGTCCAGAAATATTTGGACAGTGACACAATTTTCGCGAGTTGGGCTCTGAATGCCACCACATTGGATTTGAAATGAAATCTCTACAACAAAATTCAAGTGCAGATTGTAACGTTTAATTTGAAGGTTTGAACAAAAATATCTGATAGAAATTGTTGGAATTGTACACATTTCTTTACAAACACTCCACATTTTAGGAAGTCAAAAGTAATTGGACAAATAAACCAAACCCAAACAAAATATTTTTATTTTCAAGATTTTGTTGCGAATCCTTTGGAGGCAATCACTGCCTTAAGTCTGGAACCCATGGACATCACGAAACGCTGGGTTTCCTCCTTCTTAATGCTTTGCCAGGCCTTTACAGCCGCAGCCTTCAGGTCTTGCTTGTTTGTGGGTCTTTCTGTCTTAAGTCTGGATTTGAGCAAGTGAAATGCATGCTCAATTGGGTTAAGATCTGGTGATTGACTTGGCCATTGCAGAATGTTCCACTTTTTTGCACTCATGAACTCCTGGGTAGCTTTGGCTGTATGCTTTGGGTCATTGTCCATCTGTACTATGAAGCGCCGTCCTATCAACTTTGCGGCATTTGGCTGAATCTGGGCTGAAAGTATATCCCTGTACACTTCAGAATTAATCCGGCTACTCTTGTCTGCTGTTATGTCATCAATAAACACAAGTGACCTAGTGCCATTGAAAGCCATGCATGCCCATGCCATCACGTTGCCTCCACCATGTTTTACAGAGGATGTGGTGTGCCTTGGATTATGTGCCGTTCCCTTTCTTCTCCAAACTTTTTTCTTCCCATCATTCTGGTACAGGTTGATCTTTGTCTCATCTGTCCATAGAATACTTTTCCAGAACTGAGCTGGCTTCATGAGGTGTTTTTCAGCAAATTTAACTCTGGCCTGTCTATTTTTGGAATTCATGAATGGTTTGCATCTAGATGTGAACCCTTTGTATTTACTTTCATGGAGTCTTCTCTTTACTGTTGACTTAGAGACAGATACACCTACTTCACTGAGAGTGTTCTGGACTTCAGTTGATGTTGTGAATGGGTTCTTCTTCACCAAAGAAAGTATGCGGCGATCATCCACCACTGTTGTCATCCGTGGACGCCCAGGCCTTTTTGAGTTCCCAAGCTCACCAGTCAATTCCTTTTTTCTCAGAATGTACCCGACTGCTGATTTTGCTACTCCAAGCATGTCTGCTATCTCTCTGATGGATTTTTTCCTTTTTTTCAGCCTCAGGATGTTCTGCTTCACGTCAATTGAGAGTTCCTTAGACCGCATGTTGTCTGGTCACAGCAACAGCTTCCAAATGCAAAACCACACACCTGTAATCAACCCCAGACCTTTTAACTACTTCATTGATTACAGGTTAACGAGGGAGATGCCTTCAGAGTTAATTGCAGCCCTTAGAGTTCCTTGTCCAATTACTTTTGGTCCCTTGAAAAAGAGGAGGCTATGCATTACAGAGCTATGATTCCTAAACCCTTTCTCCGATTTGGATGTGAAAACTCTCATATTGCAGCTAGGAGTGTGCACTTTCAGCCCATATTATATATATAATTGTATTTCTGAACATGTTTTAGTAAACAGCTAAAATAACAAAACATGTGTCACTGTCCAAATATTTCTGGACCTAACTGTAAGAGGATGAAAATATTTGGCAAACTTTGGCCATGACCATGTGTTTTTTTAGGCCCAAACCTTTAGACCGCTTTTTCTGCTTCCTTAAACTAAGAAATCTCCCAAAATAGCTAAACATTTTCAGACGAGTCCACCACATAAGCTGACAATGTATGGAGCCTGTAAAATTTCTTCTTAATCAGGGGGCCTCATGGACATGACAAGTGACTTGGCAAGTTTCGTAGACTATTAGTTGATGGTGTTTTCCTTTGCTGGAGACATACTTAAAATAATGTTTGCAGTTTGTTTTCCTTAAAAAATGTGCGGCATTTGGCTTTTACAAGTTCTGTTTCTCTGTGTAATGAACTTTAGTGTGTTCTCTGGTCATAAATCAGCTGAGAGGATCTCAGTTAAAAAACAATTTTAAGACTTGCGAACTCTTCGTAAGAAAATCAAAACTGACTCGCTAAATCTCAGGTTACTTATTCAGTAGATAACAGAACAAAAAGGGTATACAAGGCAAATGGTGTAAAAAAGTTACAAAAATCATTTGTAAAAATAATTTATAGACCCTGTTGCAGACACTTAAGGAAAAAAGATGGCCCTAAAGGTGAACAATTCCTTCAAGAGTTATCTATAGTACTCAGAAAAATGGTATCACAGATATTCCTATAAGATGTACCAATGATAAACACATCTGCTATATCTTCAAATATTTTTTTTTTATTTTCTTGTAAGTTTCTCCACGTTTTAGCATTACACATTCCGCATGTTGCCATCAGCATTAAAAGTGAAGACGATAAAATGAAAACATGGATTTCCTAATGTTTGTGCTGCAGTGGCCTTTGGGTATCTTTACATATCGCTGGCCTGGAAGAGAGCATATTATGTGTTTGTTTTCTGCAAATTATATCTCTAGAGAATGAAGAAAATTTTCTAAGTCTGGGGTATATGTAATCTTAATACAATGTAGAATCTTCTATATGCATTTCCTATTTTGTATCCTTTTCTGAGCGCCAGAAAACAAATCCAATGATTGCGGGTAATGACTACATCACTATTCAATCCCAAAACAATCACAGACGAGCATCGTTTCTATATCTCTTACTTCCTGCAGGAAAACAACATGTGGGGCCATGTTGGGCATAAGATTTCTCATTCAGAGTCCAGTTATATTGCTTATATATAAAAAATTGCACTTCTTTGCAAAATTACAGATTGTCTGATCCGCTACACGCAATGATCGTAAAGGCTGCTTTAAACGCGTCGTTCTTGTGCGATCGTACCCGCCCCCATCGTTTGTGCGGCACGGGCAATTTCTTGCCCGTGTCGCACAAAGTCATAAACCCCCGTCACAGGTACTTACCTTCCAAGTGACCTCGCTGTCACAGTGACGTCACACAGCGGCCAGCCAATAGAAGTGAAGGGGCGGAGATGAGCGGGACGTAACATCCCGCCCACCTCCTTCCTTCCGCATTGCCGGTGGGACGCAGATAAGCTGCAGTTCATTTTTGCCAGGGTGTCACACGGAGTGATGTGTGCTGCCTCAGGAACAATGAACAACCGGCGAGCAGAAGAACGTTCGATTTTAGGAAATGAGCGACGTGTCAATGAGCAACGATAAGGTGAGTATTTTTCCACGATCACAGTTGCTCGTAGCGGTCACACGCTACGATATGTCAAACGATGCCGCATGTGCGTCACAATCGACGTGACCCCAAAGACATATCGTTTACTATATCGTAGCGTGTAACATGCCCTTTAACATAAAATGAGAAATTTTCCTGTAATAATTTAAAAACACAAAAAATAAAATTAGAAAAAAAAAGTTTTCACCCATTGTGATGTTAATGAGGTTCTCTCAATTCAAAATGCCCTGCTTATATTAAACGTATATTTACAATACACCAAACAGGCACATTGAGGCGCCACCTCAAGAAAGGAACCAATAATGTCCTTAAAATGTTGAGTTTTGTTTATTGTTATGCTGTACCCCACATATTTTGAGGTTCAGTGTTCAGGACTGTTAACTAAAATTGTACGCATTTGGAATTTAGAATTTAATTTTCCTCAAATTTTACAATTTTACAAAAAAATGTATTCTGTAGAAGATGGACTTTGTTCCTCGTGAGTTCAGCAAGGCCAGGTAAAAGGTTAAACATATATACTTCAACATTCATTAGTCCCACCATCCCCATATCCAATCGTCTGGTTTGCAGAGCCTCTTCTCTTCCCCATCCCCGGCCATGCAGATTCTTTTCAGACTCTTCACTCAAGGTCAGGATTTCTGGGACAACTAGGCCACTAATGGTACTACACATGAAGAGTGACACTTGATTAATGGCATGGGGCATCTTGACATCTAAAGCCTGGTCATGACGAAAGTCTTCTTCTGGAATGAAGAGGTTTACCTAAATCCGAGCAACTGGTCAACAAGGAAAATGAAGGGGTGTGGAGGATCGGACACTGGGCTGCAGGACAGGAGGAGGCAAGAGTTGCGTTCAGTAAAATCTTTTTTAATTTGTTTTATATCTTTGTTTATAATGCTCAAAGCATAATAAAATAACATTCAATTTATCGAAAAGCTTTGCCGCAAATTTAATTTTCTTATCGATCAACAAAATTTGCTGAATTAGAATCTGAACAGATCCGCTAATCCCTACAATTTGGAAATATGTTCTATATTCTGTTGGACTTAAAAAAATGGTAGTTCCCTTCTTTAAGATAGAAATTACAAAGTTGATCAACTCCTGTAGATTGGCCGTCAAGATCCTCAGCATGGAAAGTAAAAACTCCTGCTTGGCTTGAGATGGAGAGAAAGAAAAGTAAGGTATTCATCTATTTGCATAAAAAACTTCACCAATTTATTAGCATAGTTTAAAAGGTTCCAGGTACATTAAAAATTTGGCATCAAGGTAAAAACTGACGCGTTTTGGACATGAAACTGCCCTGAGCCCCTGCTTAAGATCACTGCAGTATAAAAGCATCTCCCATGCACCCATCTCCCAGCACTTCCTCTCCTAATCTCCATCCATTTGTTGATCTTATGTATAATCTTATCTTTTCTATAACATTTCAGATGAAAGTGAGAAATCTTTTCTATGTGCCTTGCAAGATCATTGATCAGCCTTAGGGGTACTTTGCACGTTGCAACATCGCTAGCATCGGCTAGCGATGCCGAGCGTGATAGTACCTGCCCCCGTCGCACATGCGATATCTTGTGATAGCTGCCATAGCGAACATTATCGCTACAGCAGCTTCACACGCACTTACCTGCTTTGAGACGTCGCTCTGGCCGGTGACCCGACTCCTTCCTAAGGGGGCTGGTCATGCGGCGTCACAGCGACGTCAAACGGCAGGCGGCCAATAGAAGCGGAGGGGCGGAGATGAGCGGGACGTAAACATCCCGCCCACCTTCTCCCTTCCGCATAGCCGGTGGAGGCAGATAAGGAGATGTTCCTCGTTCCTGCGGCTTCACACACAGCAATGTGTGCTGCCGCAGGAACGAGGAAAAACACGTATCTCCTATTGGTGTGACATTCTGAAAATGACCGACGCTACACAGATCACCAATTTTTGACGGTTTTGCGATCGTTTATCGGCGCATCTAGGCTTTACACATTGCGACGCCATTACCGGCGCCGGATGTGCGTCACTTTCGATTTGACCCCGACGATATCGCAGTAGTGAAGTCGCAACGTGCAACGTACCCCTTAGTATCTGCTGCCTGCTAAAAGGTCTCATTGGTAGAGATGATCAAACCTGAACAGTAAAGTTTGATGTTTGCACCGTACAGAGACTTTACAAAAAAAAACAGTTTCCAATTTCGGAGTTGGGGTGCTTTACATTTGCTAACCACTTGACTAAGCATCGGTGTGCTCTGATACGCTCGGTGCACAGATCAGCTGCTTGCAGTGTTTGAATGGCTCGTATTGGGGGTAAAATCAGCATTATTGGATGTAGACTATGTATAAAAAAATGAAAAACCTTATCCTCCCCCTCGCCCGGAAGTGTTCTGTTTATGGCTGACTATAGGAGGGCACAAAGCCAAACTGCCCAATCAGTGACTTACATTGTGGTTCACGGGTCAATTCCAGGTCCAGAACAGAACTTTATCTATAGTTTGGCTGAACCAACAGAACCTGAACTTCAACGGGTTCACTCATCTCTAAACATTGGCAATCATCATTCATGGTTAAAGTGAAACTGTCATGAGATCCATGCTGCCCGAGTGATGGATAGATTCATTACAAACATATGTGTAGGAGAGACCAGTTAATTTTTTCACACCTGTCTCAGGTATGGGCTCTGCTCCTTTCATGCTGGTCCACTAGACTTTCTTGTGCTTCACATCAGTCTTTGCAAGTAGCTCAGCGTGCTCGAATATGGTGAAAGTCCTAGGCATATATAAGGGTTCCAAGATGCACACATATGTCTTGGTATTAAGAGATTCTACCAAGACTTTTAGTTTGTCCTTGCACAGTTCCTGCCTTGTCTCCAGGGTGTTTCCTAGATGCCTGTGTTTTCCAGTCCCCGAGTTACCTGTGAATGGCTTTCAGTACAACCGTTCATGTTTCACAGCTACCTATCTGCCTGTGGTTTCCAGTATCGAACAACCTTCATGCAGTTTCCAGAACATATTCCTTGCTGTCTAACTTCCGTGGTATACAAACTTTCTAGTTTTTCTGGAGTTCTGTTGGCCATCTGTCTCCAATCTTCTAGAACATCTTCTATGTGTCCGCTTGTGAATTTCAGGATGTCCCATGACAGTTTGTAGCTTCCAACGTATTAAGAGTTTCCAGTTACTCCCGATTTTTGTCCGCTACCTGTATACTTTTTTCAGGATGACATCCTGGCTGTCTGTGACTTCCAGGTCCACAGTTACCTACCTGTCTGCAGTTTCCAGTATCGCACTACCTGCAGTTTTTAGCATTAAGTATCTGCCTGCACTCTCCAGTCCCTCTGCTGTCTGTTTCTGTCATGCCCTCAGTCACGGGGTCAGTCTCCCCTGGGCAGGGAGATCAACATTCTCCCCGCATCTCCATTCCTGCCTCTGGGTCAGCCCATGCTGCTGGCTCCATCACTGCTACATGGCGTGTCACTCACCATGTCCACTGTGCTGAGCATTCCCTGCCTCCTTCTCCTCCCAGAACCTACGTTCTCTGAGCAGGTCCTCTGGGAGCACATTTAGGTGGAGTGCGATGCACTCTGCTGAGATTTAAAGGAACAGTGCACCTGTTCCTTGTTGAGCTGATTCTGATTGCAGGATTGCTCCCTGCTTATAAGGCACCTTTTCCCTATGGGTGGTGCTTGGGCAGTGTGTTCATTCCTTTGGAATGTTGCTAGGGTTTAGGCCCTCAACTGCAGTGCTCTGTGATCTATGACTGTGCTCTCTTGTGTTGTGCAAGACATTTACCTCTCTCTCTTTCCACAGAGTCTCCAGCAGCCGGTCCATCATCCCTGGCTTCACTGCATGCCTCGGATTCCATTTCTGCCGTTTGAACCTTTGAGGTCATTTTGGAACCCTCGGGATTCCTTCAACGGTTGGATCTGCTCTACAAGGATTGTGCAGATCATCTGGGATTCCTTCTATGGCTGGATCTGATTCACCAGGATCGTACAAAGCATTCCGGATCTTCTCCTTTGACTGAGTTGGCATTTCACAGTCTAAAACAGACTATTTGAGTCTTCCCTTTGGCAAGCAGCTTCCTTACCTTTCGGGCCTGTGTCGGGATAATTCCTCTATAGGGGTTTCCTTCTGGTTGCTCCTCTTGCAGCGCTCAGTGTCTTGACCCTCTTGGCCCTCTCATTCTCAGCTTTGTTCACCAAAGCCTTTAAATAAACCATCTTCTGGTTTCCCTAAAGTTCTCTCCACTCTATTGCTATATCGGGTAATCAGCTGCCTCCATTCACCTAGTGGTCCAGGTAGTCCACAGAAACATCTCTACTCCTCAGTGGCGTGACAGATCCCTGCTAGTTTTACCCATCAGCTGCAGTAACGCCACCCATACCTTAGGCTTAAGCCCCATTTACACGCAACGACATTGCTAACGAGATGTCGTTGGGATCACGGAATTCATGAAGCACATCCGGCCTTGTTAGCGACGTTGTTGCGTGTGAGCAACCGCTAATGATGTAAAATACTCACCAAATCGTTGATCGTTGACATGTCGGTCATTTTCAAAATTTCGTTGGTCGTTGTGGATGTAGGTTGTTGGTCATTCCTGAGGCAGCACACATCGCTACGTGTGACACTCCAGGAAAGACGAACAACAGCGTACCAGAGTCCTCTGGCAAGGAGGTGGACGTGTCGTTAATGTGGCTGGTTACCTCACTTAAGAAAACCTAATATTAATCAAGTAGAGTTGAAAATAAAGGAGCCTGCGGGTACCTACCTACATGACTTGACTTTTTAGATACCTTGTCCTTGGCTATCACCAACAACTATGAAGCATTTGTGAGTAAAACTAAAATCTTTGACTTTCGGGATCCTCATGTTATGATGTTCCGACGTTCCTTTAAGAGAAAACCACTTGCGTTGCTTTAGAAGTGCATCGATTAGTTATATTTGGCAAATCCGGATACATTATGATTTATGACTATTTATTCTAAATCTTTCCAAGAACATCTAATATGAAAGTTTATGATTTAAGGTCTCGGAAATTGCAGGATGTGGTTTAATGGAAGGCTTACGTGTGTTATTTACTACTGATCCACGAAAAAGCAAATCATGGAGCATCACGGTAAAGCGGTGATATTTCATCATCGGAATAAATATTCTTCATTAACAAGTTCTAAGTTCCGGTTCGGGGGTTTGATGGAAGCAGCCCCATGGTCACCATCTATTTTTGCTACAAATGGGTGTTATTTATAGAGTCAAATGGAAAAAATGATTGATACACAACCTCGCACTATGGCAGCGCAACCATCGGGATTTATTACCTGTCTCTAGAAAAGCCAACTAAAAAGGCATTTCTGGGAAGAACAAACGAAAGATTCAAAATGTTATAGGAAACATGGAATTACTGCAAATACACGGGGAATTTAGATGAAGCTGATCTCAGACGTAACGTTAATGCATTCAATATGAGTTTCCATGATTTTACATTTTATTGGCTCAGCCAAAAAGTCATTCTGCTAAAGCCGATGTGCTTAGATACATACTTGGCATAGCAAATTAATGTTTAGTCCTGGTGAATGAAAAGCTAACTACGATCCTTCACAGGTTATTTAAAGAATAGATCTATATAAATAACTGACTGACGGAGTTATATTACATTACTTAGTTTTTTTCTGGTTCTGAGTAATATCCTGCACTCATTATTCTGCTGGTGCAGTCACTGTGTACATACATTACATTACTGATCCTGAGTTACCTCCTGTATTATACTCCAGAGCTGCACTCACTATTCTGCTGGTGCAGTCACTGTGTACACACATTACATTACTGATCCTGAGTTACCTCCTGTATTATACTCCAGAGCTGCACTCACTATTCTGCTGGTGCAGTCACTGTGTACATACATTACATTACTGATCCTGAGTTACCTCCTGTATTATACTCCAGAGCTGCACTCACTATTCTGCTGGTGCAGTCACTGTGTACATACATTACATTACTGATCCTGAGTTACCTCCTGTATTATACTCCAGAGCTGCACTCACTATTCTGCTGGTGCAGTCACTGTGCACACACATTACATTACTGATCCTGAGTTACCTCATGTATTATACTCCAGAGCTGCACTCACTATTCTGCTGGTGCAGTCACTGTGCACATACATTACATTACTGATCCTGAGTTACCTCATGTATTATACTCCAGAGCTGCACTCAATATTCTGCTGGTGCAGTCACTGTGTAAATACATTACATTACTGATCCTGTACTGATCCTGAGTTACCTCCTGTATTATCCTCCAGAGCTGCACTCACTATTCTGCTGGTGCAGTCACTGTGTACATACATTACATTACTGATCCTGAGTTACCTCCTGTATAATACTCCAGAACTGCACTCACTATTCTGCTGGTGCAGTCACTGTGTACACACATTACATTACTGATCCTGAGTTACCTCCTGTATTATACTCCAGAGCTGCACTCACTATTCTGCTGGTGCAGTCACTGTGTACACACATTACATTACTGATCCTGAGTTACCTCCTGTATTATACTCCAGAGCTGCACTCACTATTCTGCTGGTGCAGTCACTGTGCACATAGATTACATTACTGATCCTGAGTTACCTCCTGTATTATACTCCAGAGCTGCACTCACTATTCTGCTGGTGCAGTCACTGTGCACATAGATTACATTACTGATCCTGAGTTACCTCCTGTATTATACTCCAGAGCTGCACTCACTATTCTGCTGGTGCAGTCACTGTGTACATACATTACATTACTGATCCTGAGTTACCTCCTGTATTATACTCCAGAGCTGCACTCACTATTCTGCTGGTGCAGTCACTGTGTACACACATTACATTACTGATCCTGAGTTACCTCCTGTATTATCCTCCAGAGCTGCACTCACTATTCTGCTGGTGCAGTCACTGTGTACATACATTACATTACTGATCCTGAGTTACATCCGGTATTATTCTCGAGAGCTGCACTCACTATTCTGCTGCTTAAGGTAATTCTCTGTGTACATACATTATGGTTTTCATAGTGATCCATAGTTGCACACTGTAATATACTCCAGGGCTGCATTGATAACTCATTGGTAATAAGAACAATCAGTCAGTTTTGTGTACAGCATGGACATAACGTTCTCTGATAGCCCCTGATGTGGTTGGGCATGGCGTTGCATCAAATATTTAATATACGCACACTAATACAATGTATACTAACAATTTTAATGGCTGTGCCGTATTTGCAGATTAGTGTACAGCCATTATATAATTTATCTGGATCCCGCTGTTATTTAGCGCAGTATTGTCACTTTAACACAACATTGACGCTGTATTTCCTCTTTGGTTTTATTGTTTATTTCAGAAGATTTATCAGGTGGTTTTATTTTATGTGTGGTTGTAAAATAGACAATTATATTTCGTAATCCTACTGGATTTCAAATTGGAGCAATATTCAGCTAGACATGGAAGCAATTCTCACATCAACAGTAGGTTTAAGATGGAAACAGGAAAACTAATGTTCGGGAGAATGAATAAAAAGTAACTAAGATGAGCCTCTTAAAAACTAGGGCATCGACTTTCTATGAAACGTGTCTCTTATCTATGTATTGTCATCGTTATTATTAATAGCTGTAATATTATAATTATTTATTTTCATAATTAATACAACAGTGGCTGAACATTTACAGAGCCGTGCTTACAAGCTCTTTGCTATTGAACTCCTGTAATCAGGATTGCTGCAGCATGCTATTAGTTCCTGGTCCTGAGCAGCTTCAGTCCCGATGTCGCAAAGGCCAAGATGCCCCTGTGACAATGTCCTCCCATATCACGGAATCAACAGAGTGAGAGAGTAGTGAAAAATCCCAAAGTTCCTTTATTCCATGCAATCCAGAAGGTTCATAAACAATAATCCACCATACAGAGGGTACAAAAAGTCAAGAAACACGAATATAGTCCAGAAAGCAATAAATGTCCAGGTCTCTCTGAGAAGCCGCAGTTTCTCCCAGAGGATCAAAACAAGAATGCCGCAGAGACACCATCACATGTTTCTCAACGCTGGCAGGAAACTAGCCAGGTCTTTCACCGGGAAGGAATAACCACGGGAAGGGCAGTCTCCAGTCAAGGAGACCACCTATGCCAAACATGGTAGCCATCCTACTCCACACTGATGAGGGGCAAATACCCCAAAAAAGCTGTCTGTGGAAGGCTACCATGTTTGGCATAGGTGGTCTCCTTGACTGGAGACTGCCCTTCCCATGGTTGTTCCTTCCCGGAGAAAGACCTGGCTAGTTTCCTGCCAGCGTTGAGAAACATGTGATGGTGTCTCCGCGGCATTCTTGTTTTGCATATTTTCCCAGGGGGCCTTGTTCTAGTGTCAATGCATTGAGAAACACGTGATGGTGTCTCCACGGTGTTAGATGTTGATCACCCCAAGGTCAACCATCCTTACCTATGCTGTCTCCCAGATTCTCAATCCGTGTCTCTTGAAGTTCTCAAACAGACTGCCTCATCCCCCCAGGTAAGCAAAAAGGTTAGGTGGATTCTAGGCCCTCTTCCCCAAGACTTAGGGACAAGCACTACAGGGGTAAATTACCTACAAACAATACAATGTACACACAAGCAATACAGAGAATGGCCACACAATAACCGAGAATTACCCACACAAAATGGTACATAACCCACAATATCCCACCAGCACAACCCCTTCACACGTCAGTAATTCCGGTACATATGACGCCGTTTTTATATGTACCAGAATCACGGATATACGCAGACCCATTAAAATCAATGGGTCTGTACACACATCAGTGATTTCTCACAAGTGTCCTTGTATTCCACACGAAGACATGTCTGTTTTTTCCCGGCATCATTGATGTCACATTGACCACACAGTGATATTATCCGTGGGACACATACCAGAGAAAACGCGTTTCTTTGAAATAATTCAAATTGTCTCTCCAGTAAAGGAGACAAACTCTAGCACAGCGCCACCTATTGGAAGTAGCGATCCTAAAAGTCACAAGTGGATTTTTGACAATCCTTTGCAATATGACTCAGGATATATAAGCCAGATCAGAATCCCAATTTGCAGACACTGTGTTTCGGGGTGCTTGCCCCTCGTCAGTGCAAAGTATGGGGGTGTCTGATCTGGCTCATGAGAAAGCTATGTGGGGACCACGGGGGAACACTATTCTCCTTAAGGAGACTTTGCAAGCCAGTCTGGCTGCCAGGTAAGGGGACTTATAGCTGCAATGCCCCTAAAATTCCACGGGGGAACACTATTCTCCTTAAGGAGACTTTGCAAGCCAGTCTGGCTGCCAGGTAAGGGGACTTATAGCTGCAATGCCCCTCTGGGAAATATTCAAATTGTCTCTCCAGTAAAGGAGACAAACTCTAGCACAGCGCCACCTATTGGAAGTAGCGATCTTTGAAATAATGTAATTCTTATACTCACCTGTCTTTGGTCGCTGCTATCTCCTGCTTCCAGGTTGGCTAATTATCCTCATGCATATTCACTGCACAGCAACCCGGAAGCAGCAGCTACAGGGAGACAGCAGCGGCCAGACACAGCAGCATGGGAGACATCAGCACCACGGAGAGCAGTACCAGAGACAGGTGAGTATAAAAGTCCCTGATCTCCATGTGCTATCACGGATAACACACGGAGAACACACGTGTGCTAAAATGACAGCACATGGAGGGACATATGCATCTTTAACACGTCAGCAAAAAATGTGTGTGTTTTTCAATGATGTGTGAAAGAGGCCTAATAAAGAAATATATAGCAGAGTGCATACAATTCAGGAGAGCAGCAAGATGTTGCTGTTAGCCTGAACTGTCAATCAAATAGGAGTGTTTACCCCCCTCCCCCTGCCCCCCAAAGCCAAGAAGTCTGAGGCAGGGGAGTTGAGCAATTGGGAACAAAACAGACAGGACCAACCCAAAAGAAGATGGGACCAAGTCTACATTCTTTTTGCTATATACAATATATGCTCTTTCTCTCTTATGTCATATTTTTTTAGAGATGTCTGCTTAAGACTAGTGATGGGCACGTGCTAAAATGTTCGAATGCTTGTTACTCGATTCGAGCTGGTCAACCTTTTGGATGAGCTCGACACGAGTAGCAAGCATTATGGGAAGTCAATGACTGGGCTGTTCAGGTACAGCCAGCCATAAACAAACAGAGCATTCCAGGCTGGAGGGAGACCACGATTATTTTTTTTTGGTCACACTAAGACTGAGAACTTTGTCTTAACCCCCGTAAGAGCCATTCCGATACTACAAATGGCTCTTCCTAGAGTGCTTGCTCATATCTTTCAGTGAGGCAAGCCTGTGCTTTGAGTTTATTGTTTCATGGCCGATACATCCGAGCACCCGTGAAACTTGACCGGGCACCCCGATGCTTGATTGAGTAACGAGCAGTGCCGAGCCCATTTGCCCATCACTACTTAAGACCTATAAAAACAATTGGTGCTTCTCTGAAGCTAAGCCTTAAGGGGGCTTTACACGCAACGACGTCGCTAACGAGATTTCGTTGGGGTCACGGAATTCGTGACGCACATCCGGCCTCGTTAGTGACGTTGTTGCGTGTGAAACGCATGAACGACTGCTAATAATCAAAATTACTCACCATATCGTGTATAGTTGACATGTCGTTCTAATCTCAAATATCGTTGCTGTTGCAGGACGCAGGTTATTCGTTGTTCCTGAGGCAGCACACGTCGCTATGTGTGACACCACAGGAACTAGGAACAACATCGTACCTGCGGCCGCCAGCAATGAGGAAGGAAGGAGGTGGGCGGGATGTTCCTGCCGCTCATCTCCACCCCTCCGCTTCTATTGGGCGGCCGCTTAGTGACGCCGCTGTGACGCCCAACAAACCTCCCCCTTAGAAAGGAGGCGGTTCACCGGCCACAGCGACATCGCTAGGTAGGTAAGTATGTGTGACAGGGACTAACGATGTTGTGCGTCACGGGCAGCGATTTGCCTGTGACGCACAAACAACGGGGGCGGGTGCTTTCACCAGCAACATCGCTAGTGATGTCGTTGTGTGTAAAGTGGCCTTTAAGGTTCACTCATGTTTGGTATAATTTGGATGTTTTATCGGATAACACTTGCTTCAATGTTAAAGCATGGAACAATGCCAACCAACGTTTTTTGTCTCATACCAATTCGGCATGAGAAAAAAATTTGCTATGTGCTGCGATTAGCAGAGTATCTCAGATTACGTATACCTAGAATCGGACTCGCTACTGGAGGAACTGCCAGTAATACCATCCCTGGCTATGGTTACCTGCATTGAACTCCAGAGCTCTTACCTGAGCTCTGGAGTTCAGCCTAGACTGAACTTGAGTTTGCAAGACTGAACCATGAGCGCCGACTGATTCCCTAGCGATTGCATTTCAGTTCATGTCACAGCTGAACTCTAGAGCTCAGGTGAGAGCTCAGGTGAGAGCTTTGGAGTACAGCCCGGCTTGTCCGCAGCTGTCATGAACTGAACCGCAATCGCCGGGGAATTAGTTGGCGCTTGCGGTTCAGTCCTGCAAACCCTGAGTTCAGTCCGAGCTCAGGTGAGAGCTACGGAGTTCAATCCAGGTTACGGCAGCCAGGTTTGGTGTTACTGGCGGTTCCTTCGATAGCCAGTCCGACACTGCGCATATCCATAACAGTCTATGGGCACGTGATAAACATTGGACTACACTCGGATATAACATATATACATCTAGACAGACAATGGAGAAGATGGAGAAACAGACAATGGAGAAGATGGAGAAATTATTCTCTCCATCTTCTCTGAATCTGTGATCCAACTGTTGCATGCGATGGAATCAGATCGCAGTAGATGATACGCAGTTCAGCAGATTGTGAGCCCAGTGTCATTAGCAGATTGCGTCCAATTCTCTCATACCGGATGCTGTACACCAGTGTGACTCCGGCCATAGACTCAGGAGTTACAGACTCATATATGTCTATTTCATACATTGATGATTTTATTTATCCTCAAATCAATTGTCTATATAACAATATAGCACAAATCCTATTTTCAAGAAAATTCCTGAAGACCAAGATAACTAATGTGTGAGATCGCTCCTAGCTTTCACAATCGGTGCTCCGCCCCCCCAGGTGGCTGAACTAGTGGGCAAGAGGTCGCATAGCTCCTGATGGCCACACCAGCACCTATGCTAGCCCAGTCCCAGTGAAAGAGGCCTTGTGTTATGTGTTGAAAGAGTGTGTTGGTGGTTTACCGGTGATGACCTCCTTCATATCCGAGATCAATATCGCACCTCGGGTGAAGTGCAGTACCCAGTGGCACCTGAGGCTGCAGGGGCCACACATTGGACATATCGGTACAACCAACCAAGGTTGTGAAGGGACTAACAGTATAGATAGTAAAAAGCTAATCACTGGAGTCCCCATGTTCACCAAAACAATGGTCATAAAGGTCCACGTTTCTCTTCATTGCATGATAGTGTGTGGAGTTTAAGTGGAATAGTGGTAATGCATATGCCCTGCTCCATTCAACGCATACAGCCATATAAAACCCTTGTATGCTACCAAGTAAAACCCTTAAATGACACCATATGATATATCTGCAGAAAAACTACGGTATGTTCTGTCCTAAAAGCAATGCTTATATCTAAAGATGAATGGATCATTTTGGGTGACCTTGGTCCATAGTTCAGGTCAGTGCTATTTGGCCATGGACAGGGGCTACATCAATTTCCTGACACTTCGGGGTCCAAGGCTCAGCTTAGGATTTTCCAACTTGGCAAGATGTCACCGTGCACATACAACATCAGGCTTGTGAATCGAATGCCTTGCTGGTTACCCAGAAGGTCGGAAAATTTGTATAGCTCCAGCCCATAGCCAGAGTGCACAAATCTCACAACATGACATAAACTGGAACTTGTTCAAATTGATTTTTTATAAAGGGGACAGATTTTTTTATTTTTTTTATGGATTAAAAAAAAATATGCAAGAAATATCCTTTGTCTGCTCATGGAGGTTAAGTATGATTGTATAGCAAGTTCAATTAGATGTCGATGCAACATAAATCTATCACTGTCATGCAAGAGGGACAATAGTATAACAAAACAAGCTGTTCCTCTTCTTACAGCCTCAATCATATTAACAGTTTTTGTTTTTTTTACCACAAAGCATTTTCCCTTCTCTCAAATTGGAATAATTTACATTTTTGGGATATAGCAACATTTTGACAAACTGACAGAAGGTACCAGGGATTAATGATACTGTAACATATCAGAAGAAATCTGCTATTTGGAAGTTATAGGATTGTATACGATATGATGTCCAATCAATAAACTAAGAAACATTTTCTGTATTTTTTTCAGACATTTATTATATAATTCAGCTGGTGCCAATTTTTGAATTTTACTATTTGTTCCTGCTATTGTCAAACTTACCAGAGAAGGAGAAGTCCCAGACTTTGGAGAAGAAATTTGTGATGCTCGACACTATGTGGTGTAGTGTGATGCTAGTCACTAGGTGGTGCTAGATACTAATTGTGTGCAGTGTGAGCGGAGAGGTAGTCAAACAAGCCAGGTTTAGGAGCCGGGAAGACACGATAGGATACAGGGTGCAGGCAGAGAAGAAATCAAGATAAAGGTCAAGGGTCAGGATAACAGGAGAGAACGTATAGCATACAGGGAGCAGGAGGAAATGTGGTCAGGAGATGGTCTGAGGTCAGAAGCCAGGAGGTAATAACAAAGTAACGGGAGTAGGCAGAGCAGTCCAGGGTTGCGAAGCCAAGACCAGATAAATGTACACAAACAGGAGCCAAGAGGAATTACTGCGAAACCAGGAAATGCGACTGACGATGTTCCGGGTGAGGTTGCTCCCTAACAAAACAGAGCAATCACCCGGAACGAGGAACATCTTGGAAAGCCTCTCCCAGCACCAGTGTAGGACCAAGTGCTGAGAAACAACGCATCCACAGGAGCTCAAGACAAACAGCAGAGCAGCTAAACCTGTAAAACGCTCTGCACAACGGAACAGGCAGGTACCGGCTCTGAAGGAGTGCATGGCTGAACATAACAGAGCACAAGATGCTCCGCACATCGGAACTGTGACAACATCAAGCTACAAGAGGTCTTTTGAGGTTCAGTATAAAACAAGTCTAGTGCTAAATCTCTTCTAAGGTTTTTAATAAGATATTCTTTTTTATTTTATTATAAATAGTGATGAGTGAAAGTGCTGGACACTGCTTTATATTTGATCGCGTAACAGGGTGGTCAAGATGCTCAGCACTCAATCGAGTACCATGCGAGTGCTCAAGATGCTTGATTTCCTGGTCAGCATACTCTATCTATTTTTTCAGGAAGTCTTTTAATGGAGGGCTAGGCCAGGGAGAGAGAGACATTTTGTCCTCAGCCCTTCAGTTAAGGGGTTTCGAAAAAATGCTCGAGTTTCCCATTGACTTCCATTGTTTAAATCAAGCACCCGAGCGTCCGACCATCTTAATTCGAGTATGGAACACTCAAGAATTTTAGTCCTCACGCATTACTATTTATAACCATCATCATAGGCTTGGTTCTGGGGGAAGACCCTCAGAATATTTGGCGATGGTGAACAGAAACAAAGCAGTAGTTGATTGTGTGGTCAAATAGGTTCCAATTCAAAAAAATCCCAATTTATTCTCTCAAGGTACAGCCTTAATAGTATTGCAGTCTCCCACCCACCAGGATATTACAAAACCTCTAATCAGCACAGATACTACTTGGCAATTGATAAGATTGTGTCGATTGGACTCAAATTTGACTTTTCATAAGTCTTGTTCTTTCTCCGCACCTTTTTCTTTCTCTGACAGTTTTCGACATAAAACAACTTGGACGGCTTTTATGTTTTATCTGTCTTTGGCACAGGGCTGCGAATAAATGGAGGAGTGTAGTGGGGGTGTAAATATCAGTAGAGCACTCCTCATATTAAGCTTTTATAGAAAAGCTCTAGCCTGCCATTAGGAGAAGAGCTGACTAAAGTAGACCAATTTAAGAATTTAATCAGCAAGCATAATCCACTGTCACATAGAGAAATATTCTTTATCTCTCCATATGAGGTATCTTAAAAAGGTTTTTAGTGTCTTTTTTAGATCCAAGCTCAAAATGGAGCTGAGCACAAGGCTATTAAAAACCACTTACGTTCCCTTAATATACAGTGAACCTAACACCCTCTTAAACATCATCAAGAATCGAAGAGTAAGCAAACTTTACAAGCTTAACATCCCACTTCAATGTTTTTTGTTTTTTTCTACAAGATTCGAGCCATGAATGCTCCGGTAGACCCTACCTCCAAGTAAATTCTTGGCAATTATCATTTCAACTTGGTATAAAACCGAGAGGGTGGCCCGCTACATTACACAACAGATGTTAAGTGACATTAAAGTTAATGTTTTCAGCCCGGAATCTTCCGACTGCAAAATTCCAATGAAGAGACACCAGCCAAGCACATGGCATTAAGAAGACGATACAGTTAGAAAATAGCAAATGCATACATTAAGCTAGATCGGGTACACAGCAGTAGTTGTGGAAACAAAGACATCGATGATTCTCGAGCTTAGGTTGTCATGGAAATCTTACTGTAAAAAAAAAAGAGAAAAGAAAACTTCAGATTCCGCCAAGGCTCAAGGTGGACTAGAATCCATTACGTCTATTCAAATAAAGTGTCAAGAAAGAGGTCACCCCCCTATGTGCAATTTTTTGATAAGAATTCACAATAAACATGAACAGAGATCAGAAAACTCCTGTGTTGTCTACCCGGGGTCTAAACACTATCCTTCCTTTCTAATCAGCTTACAAAGTCTTCATGTTTATATGGAGTCGTTAATGTAAGTGTCAATTAACACTTATAAGATTTGATTTCTCCGCACTCACAGAACCAAAGAAGCTTTATCAGTGGGGTTGCGCTGACTTATAACAAGTACAGTATTCAGCCACCTGCCTGGATAATGTTCCAAACATCTTGTTGCCGTTCGCTAACTCTTATGTTCTGCGTCTTCAGGTTGTTACATTAAATTATCATTTATATTACTTTTTTCTCTTTTCTTTTTTTTGGCTAAATCACATAAATGCTAAAACAAAAGAAAAGTTAAAACATAACATGCTATAAAGTGACAGTTCATATTTTATTCTAATGAGAGATAAATAATATTATTTTGTACTTTTTAATATTCATAGTTTCATAGTTTTTAAGGTTGAAGGGAGACTCTAAAGGGGGCTTTACACGCTGCGACATCGCTAATGCGCAGTCGTTGGGGTCTCGGAATTTGTGACGCACATCCGGCTGCATTAGCGATGTTGCTGCGTGTGACACCGAAGAGCGATTTTGCATCGTTGCAAAAACGTGCAAAATCGCTCATCGGTGACATGGGGGACCATTATCGTTACTGCAGCAGTAACGATGTAGTTTGTCGCTCCTACGGCAGCACACATCGCTATGTGTGACGCCGCAGGAACGAGGAACCTCTCCTTACCTGCCTCCTGGCCGCTATGAGGAAGGAAGGAGGTGGGCGAGATGTTCCCGCCACTCATCTCCGCCCCTCCGCTTCTATTGGGCGGCTGCTCAGTGACGTCACTGTGACGCTGCACGGTCCGCCCCCTTAGAAAGGAGGCGGTTCGCCGGTCACAGTGACGTCGCCGGGCAGGTAAGTATGTGTGACGGGTCTGCGCGATGTTGTGCGGCACGGGCAGCGATTTGCCCGTGTCGCACAACAGATGGGGGCGGGTACCCACGCTAGCGATATCAGGACCGATATCGCAGCGTGTAAAGTAGCCTTTAGTCCATCTAGTTCAACCCGTAGCTTAACATGTTGATCCAGAGGAAGGCAAAAAAAACCCAATGTGTCAAACAAGCTCCAATGGGGAAAAAAATTCCTTCCTGACTCTACATACGGCAATCAGACTAGTTCCCTGGATCAACATCCTGTCATAAAATCTAATATACATAACTGGTAATATTAATTTTTCAAGAAAGGTGTCCAGGCTCTGCTCAAATGTTAGTAGTGAATCACTCATTACAACATCATGCGGCAGAGAGTTCCATAGTCTCACTGCTCGTTCAGTAAAGAATCCTCATCTGTGATTATGATTAAACCTACTTTCCTCAAGACTAGAGATGAGCGAACCGGTCGCGGTTCGGCTCGAGGGCAGTTTGCCGAACGGAGCTCCCGTTCGAGTTCGGTTCGTCGAACGTTCGACGAACCAAACTCGAACCAATAGGCTATAATGGGAGGCAATCACAAACACATAAAAATGCATTATAAATGTACACATACAGTAAATAAACATTGCCATAACACTTACTGGTCCCCGCGATCCCTCCTACACTCTGTCTCCTGCCGCTATTCCATCCGATGATCGCTGAATCCTCCCGGTGACCGGCACTGCCAGCAGAGAAGCAGGACCTATCGTGACGTCAAAATTGCCATGTGACCAGTCATGTGGCTATTATCTCATTGGCTACAGACTGGTCACATGACTATGACGCGTCATGTAGGACCTGCGAGTGCATCTCTCCGGTACACGGTGCACATTTGTGTATCGCCGTGTACCGGTGATATGCTCTAGCACACGGTCGACTCCCCGTTCCGTTAGGGACCGGCTGACACAGCCGGTCATTAATGGAGATCACCGTTGCCATAGCAACGCAGTTAGCGGTGACGTCACCGCTAACCGCGGCTCCGGGAGCACCGTTACTATGGTAACGCCTCTGTCAGCGTTACCGCTGTTACCGCTAGCAGCACTGATCACTCACGGAGTGAAGGCTGCACGCTGCTTCTCGTGCAGCTTTCACGGAGTGAATGCTCCACGGGAAGCAGCGTCTTCCCACAAACAGCAGTGATGTGCAGAGCTGCCTTTGTTGAACGAGAAAGACAGAAGAGCAGGATCGTGGAGGGCTGACAGGGGGTAATAAAGATGGAGTCTCTAATGTGTCTGTGTATTTATTTCTATTAAAGTATTTTTTCTCTGTGTGGTGTCTTTTTTTTAACCATTTATTGGAGATTCTTAATGGCCGGGTCAAACGTGCCTGACATTAAGAATCTCTGGCTTAATACTGGCTAGTAAAACAAAGCCAGTATTAGCTCATGATTACCCAACAAGCCACCCGGCTCCAGGGCTGTTGGAAGAGTTGGATACAGCGCCAGATGATGGCGCTTCTATGAGAGCGCCATTTTCAGGGACGGCTGCGGACTGAAATTCGCAGCAGAGGCGCCCAGAAACCTCGGGCTAACCTGTGCTGCGGATTCCAATCCCCAGCTGCCTAGTTGTACCTGGCTGGACACAAAAATGGGGCGAAGCCCACGTCATTTGTTTTTTAATTATTTCATGAAATAAGTGAAATAATTAAAAAAAAACGGGCTTCCCTATATTTTTGGTTCCCAGCCGGGTACAAATAGGCAACTGGGGGTTGGAGGCAGCCTGTGACTGCCTGCTGTACCTGGCTAGCATACAAAAATATGGCGAAGCCCACGTCATTTTTTTGGTGGGCAAAAAACTTCTGCATACAGTCCTGGATGGAGTATGCTAAGCCTTGTAGTTCTGCAGCTGCTGTCTGCTCTTCTCCATACAGACAGACAGCAGCTGCAGAACTATAGGGCTCAGCATACTCCATCCTGGACTGTATGCAGAAGTTTTTTGCCCCCTGAAAAAATTATGTGGGCTTCGCCATAATTTTGTATGCTAGCCAGGTACAGCAGGCAGGTACGGCTGCCCCCAACCCCCAGTTGCCTATTTGTACCGGGCTGGGAACCAAAAATAAAGGGAAGCCCTTTTTTTATTATTTCATGAATTTCATGAAATAATTAGAAAACAAATGACGTAGGCTTCGCCCCATTTTTGTGTCCAGCCAGGTACAACTAGGCAGCTGGGGATTGGAATCCGCAGCACAGGTTGGCCTGAGCTTTCTGGGCCCCACTGCTGCAAATTGCAGTCTGCAGCCGCCTCAGAAAATGGCATTTTCATAGAAGCGCCATCTTCTGGCGCTGTATCCAACTCTTCCAGCACCTGCCTGCTATACCTGGCTAGCATACAAAAATATGGCGAAGCTCACGTCCTTTTTTCGTAGTTTTTTGGCAAAAAAAATAAAAAATGCTTCCCTGGATTTTCCATTGCCAGTGAAGGTAACACCATGCAGTGGGGGTTAGCAGCCAGTAGCTGCTTGGATTACCCTTAGCTAGCAATACAAAAAATGCAGCGGGAGCCCATATATATTTTTTTTAATTATTTATTTACATAACTAAAAACAAAATGGGCTTCCCTGTATTTTGATTGCTGGATATCACAGTGCTGTAAAAATAAATCTTTAAAAAAAATGACGTAGCGCTCCGCGGTATTTTTGATTGTCAGCGCAGATAAAGCAGACAGCTATGGGTTGCCACCCCCATCTGCCTGCCGTTACCTTGGTTGGCAATCAAAATAAAGGGAAGCCCATTAATTTTTTCTATTTAAAAAATAGTTAAAAAAAATGACGTTGGGTCCCTCCATTTTTGATAGCCAGCTAGGGTAAAGTGATCTGGTATTCTCAGGGTGGGAAGGTCCATAGTTATTGGGCTTTCACAGCCTAAAAATAGCAGGCCGCAGGCACCCCAGACGTGGCGCATCCACTAGATGCGCCAATCCTGGCGCTTCACCCCAGCTCATCCCGTGCCCTGGTGCAGTGGCAAACGGGGTAATAAATCGGGTTGATACTAGCTGTAAAGTCACCTGAGATCAAGCCCAGCAGTTTGTGATGTCATGGCGTCTATTAGATACCCAACATCATAAACTGTCAGTACTAACAAAAAAAAAAAAAAAAATCGACAAAAGAAATTTATTTGAAGCAAGAAATGAAACACATGATACAAATGTCATAATACAGTACAAGGACAATATAGTAATGACAAATATGGGGTCAGAGTAGGCTTAGACAGCTCTTGTACGAAAGAGATGTCAATCATAAAGTAACATGTGCAGTAGGTGTAGAGCTACACTATGCATGGCAGAGCTAATAAGTAGACCGACCATAGAAAAAGAACGGAGAAAAAGGGGAGAAAAAGTGGAGAAAAAGTGGAGAAGAAGTGGAGAAGAAGTGGAGAAAAAGTGGAGAAAAAGTGGAGAAAAAGTGGAGAAAAGGTGGAGAAGAAGTGGAGAAGAAGTGGAGAAAAAGTGGAGAAAAAGTGGAGAAAAGTGGAGAAAAAGTGGAGAAAAAGTGGAGAAAAAGTGGAGAAGTGGAGAAAAGTGGAGAAAAAGTGGAGAAAAAGTGGAGAACAAATGGAGAAAAAGTGGAGAAAAAATGGAGAAAAAGTGGAGAAAAAGTGGAGAAAAAATGGAGAAAAAGTGGAGAAAAAGTGGAGAAAAAGTGGAGAACAAGTGGAGAAAAAGTGGAGATAAAAGTGGAGAAAAAGTGGAGAAAAAGTGGAGAAAAAGTGGAGAAAAAAGTGGAGAAAAAGTGGAGAAAAGCTGGAGAAAAAGTGGAGAAAAAGTGGAGAAAAAATGGAGAAAAAGTGGAGAAAAAGTGGAGAAAAAATGGAGAAGTGGAGAAAAAGTGGAGAACAAGTGGAGAAAAAGTGGAGAAAAGTGGAGAAAAAGTGGAGAAAAAATGGAGAAAAAGTAGAGAAAAAGTGGAGAAAAAGTGGAGAAGTGTTTGTTCATGGCAGATGGGAGATAAATAATTTTTTACCGGCGCTGTTATTTACTGTAACGTGATCATCGGTGTACGGTGTATACCTGTGGTCACGTGAGCGGGGACCGGAAAAACCGTCCTGAATCATGATCTCCAGGGTCTCAGCTAGCCCTGAAACCCCGGAGATTTTCTGACGCTGGGGGGCGTTATTCACTTATTTCTGCCTGCTGTTTATAAACGGCAGATCAGAATAAGGCTACATTAACATGACCGATCCATTTTTGCGGTCTGCAAAAAACAGTCCTTTTTTTTTCACGGGTGCATCCGTGTGGCCTCCGTTTCCGTTCCGTAGACGGTCCGTATGTCATCTGTTTGTCATCCGTGTGCCTTCCGTTTTTTTTGTGTACTAACATTGATGTTAGCTCAGGTCACTGCATTGCTCTCCTAGCCAATGGGGAACATTCTGCTCTTCCTTGACTGGGACAGTGTGGATCGTCATGGCAACCCCTTGGATTACACCAGACCTGGAATTGTTTTTCTTTCTAATAAATTGGTTAAAGAGGGAATGTTTTGGGGAGTGTTTTTTCAAATAAAAATGTGTTTGTCGTTTTTTTTATTACTGACTGTGTTGGTGATGTCGGTTATCTGATAGACGCCTGACCTCACCAACCCCAGGGCTTGATGCCAGGTGACATTACACATCTGGTATTAACCCCATATATTACCCCGTTTGCCACCGCACCAGGGCGCGGGATGAGCTGGGGCGAAGCACCAGGATTGGCGCATCTAATGGATGCGCCACTTCTGGGGCGGCTGCGGCCTGCTATTTTTAGGCTGCCTTCAGTTTTGGATTACCAGCCAAGGTGAGGTTGCCAGCTGTGGTCTGCAGGCTGCAGCCGTCTGCTTTACCCTAGCTGGCTACAAAAATAGGGGTAACCCTACGTCATTTTTTTTTTTTCATTTTTTTGGCTAAATACAAAGCTAAGCACCCCTTAGTGCCACATGAAAGGCACCAAAGGGTGCAAAATTACAAAATGCAGGAGAGTGGGACATTATGTGTCTTTCTGCCATTATAATGACAGAAAAGACTGATATGAAGTGCACAAGCACAAGAAAATCACCAGAGCGCTCTACGCTGTGAAAAGCAGTAGAAAATGGCACTGGAGTGAACATGTGACCGCCTCATGTAGGATGAAGCTATGGATCCTGGGTAAATTTATGCATTTACCCTCCTTCAGTTTTTTTGCAGTACACAAAAAAAACGGAAGGCACACGGATGACAAACAGATGACATACGGACCGTCTACGGAACGGAAACGGATGCCACACGGATGCACCCGTGAAAAAAAACGGACTGTTTTTTGCAGACCGCAAAAATGGATCGGTCGTGTTAATGTAGCCTTATTCTGATCTGCCGTTTATAAACAGCAGGCAGAAATAAGTGAATAACGCCCCCCAGCGTCAGAAAATCTCCGGGGTTTCAGGGCTAGCTGAGACCCTGGAGATCATGATTCAGGACGGTTATTTCTGGTCCCCGCTCACGTGATCACAGGTATACACCGTACACCGATGATCACGTTACAGTAAATGACAGAGCCGGTACAAAATTATTTATCTCCCATCTGGCATGAACAAACACTTCTTCTCCACTTCTTCTCCACTTCTCCACTTTTTCTCCATTTTTTCTCCACTTTTTTCTCCATTTTTTCTCCACTTTTTCTCCACTTTTTCTACACTTTTTCTCCACTTTTTCTCCACTTTTCTCTACTTTTTCTCTACTTTTTCTCCACTTTTTTCTCCACTTGTTCTCCACTTTTTCTCCACTTTTTCTACATTTTTTCTCCACTTTTTCTCCACTTTTTCTCCACTTTTTCTCCATTTTTTCTCCACTTTTTCTCCACTTTTTCTCCACTTTTTCTCCCCTTTTTCTCCGTTCTTTTTCTATGGTCGGTCTACTTATTAGCTCTGCCATGCATAGTGTAGCTCTACACCTACTGCACATGTTACTTTATGATTGACACTCTCTTTCGTACCAGAGCTGTCTAAGCCTACTCTGACCCCATATTTGTCATTACTATATTGTCCTTGTACTGTATTATGACATTTGTATCATGTGTTTCATTTCTTGCTGTGTTGCAATTTTTTTGCTGCATCCCAATTGTACCTCTACATTGTTCGAGTTTATGTTATTGTTCTCTCACTCTTATGTGATACTGATTATTGTCATTTTTCATGATTACATGCAGATAAGTCCAATCTGATGAAGGCTCAGGCCGAAACGTCATTTGTAACTTGTTTTGGACAAAAACATATATGCTTATCGAAAATTTTTTTTTCTTACTACGGACCAATAAAGAGTGATTTTGCATTACTATCCGTTGTGACTTACTGACTTAGTCTGGGAGATTTAGAGTGCCGAGGTTACTCACTAATTTTATCTATTATTACCTCTGAGCACCTATATACCAGTGAGCCAGAGCTTCCTCTACAGTAGTTCTCCTGATTAGGCATGCCCTTACCTCATGAGCAGGGCATTGCAGCTTTGGTAGCAACCATTACGACATGGACTCTGCTGCTGTGGACCCGGGGAGAGTGAGTGCAGATTCATTGCACCCACACTCCTCACAACTCCTCACATGAAGGGTCCGCACTCCTAGAAAATGGAGGATACGTTCCCTGAGTGTCTCCCCCCCATATTCTAGACGGTCTAGAGTCGTCGTGGGACCCCTTATTTTTTTTCTTACAATAAATTGGTGAAAGAGGAAATGTTTTGGGACTCTTTTTTCAAATAAATTTCTTTTGTCGATTTTTTTTTTTTTGTTAGTACTGACAGTTTATGATGTTGGGTATCTAATAGACGCCATGACATCACAAACTGCTGGGCTTGATCTCAGGTGACTTTACAGCTAGTAACAACCCGATTTATTACCCCGTTTCCCACTGCACCAGGGCACGGGATGAGCTGGGGTGAAGCGCCAGGATTGGCGCATCTAGTGGATGCGCCACGTCTGGGTGCCTGCGGCCTGCTATTTTTAGGCTGTGAAGGCCCAATAACTATGGACCTTCCCACCCTGAGAATACCAGACCACAGCTGTCCGCTTTACCTTGGCTGGTGATCCAATTTGGGGGGGGGACCCTACTTTTTTTGTGTAATTATTAATATTTATAAAATAATTATAAAAAAAGAGCCTGGGGGGACCTCCACATTGGATCCCCAACCAACGGTAAAGCTGCCAGCTGTGGTTTTCAGGCTAAAGCCATCTGCTTTACCCTAGCTGGCTATCAAAAATGGAGGGACCCAACGTCATTTTTTTTTTAACTATTTTTTAAATAGAAAAAATTAATGGGCTTCCCTGTATTTTGATTGCCAACCAAGGTAACGGCAGGCAGATGGGGGTGGTAACCCATAGCTGTCTGCTTTATCTGCGCTGAGAATCAAAAATACCGCGGAGGGCTACGTCATTTTTTTTAAAGATTTATTTTTACAGCACTGTGATGTCCCAGCAATCAAAATACAGGGAAGCCCATTTTGTTTTTAGTTATTTAAATAAATAATTAAAAAAAATATATATGGGCTCACCGCTGCATTTTTTGTATTGTTAGCTAAGGTAATCCAAGCAGCTACTGGCTGCTAACCCCCACTGCTTGGTGTTACCTTCACTGGCAATGGAAAATCCAGGGAAACATTTTTTATTTTTTTTTGCCAAAAAACTACAAAAAAAGGACGTGAGCTTCGCCATATTTTTGTATGCTAGCCAGGTATAGCAGGCAGGTGCTGGAAGAGTTGGATACAGCGCCAGAAGATGGCGCTTCTATGAAAATGCCATTTTCTAAGGCAGCTGCAGACTGCAATTCGCAGTAGTTGGGCCCAGAAAGCTCAGGCCAACTTGTGCTGCGGATTCCAATCCCCAGCTGCCTAGTTGTACCTGGCTGGACACAAAAATGGGGCGAAGCCTACGTCATTTGTTTTCTAATTATTTCATGAAATTCATGAAATAATAAAAAAGGGCTTCCCTTTATTTTTGGTTCCCAGCCGGGTACAAATAGGCAACTGGGGGTTGGGGGCAGCCGTACCTGCCTGCTGTACCTGGCTAGCATACAAAAATATGGCGAAGCCCACATAATTTTTTCAGGGGACAAAAAACTTCTGCATACAGTCCTGGATGGAGTATACTGAGCCTTGTAGTTCTGCAGCTTCTGTCTGTCTGTATGGAGAAGAGCAGACAGCAGCTGCAGAACTATAAGGCTCAGCATACTCCATCCAGGACTGTATGCAGAAGTTTTTTGCCCACCAAAAAAATGACGTGGGCTTCGCCATATTTTTGTATGCTAGCCAGGTACAGCAGGCAGCCACGGGCTGCCTCCAACCCCCAGTTGCCTATTTGTACCCGGCTGGGAACCAAAAATATAGGGAAGCCCGTTTTTTTTAATTATTTCACTTATTTCATGAAATAATTAAAAAACAAATGACGTGGGCTTCGCCCCATTTTTGTGTCCAGCCAGGTACAACTAGGCAGCTGGGGATTGGAATCCACAGCACAGGTTAGCCCGAGGTTTCTGGGCGCCTCTGCTGCGAATTTCAGTCCGCAGCCGTCCAAGAAAATGGCGCTCTCATAGAAGCGCCATCATCTGGCGCTGTATCCAACTCTTCCAACAGCCCTGGAGCCGGGTGGCTTGTTGGGTAATCATGAGTTAATACTGGCTTTGTTTTACTAGCCAGTATTAAGCCAGAGATTCTTAATGTCAGGCACGTTTGACCCGGCCATTAAGAATCTCCAATAAAGGGTTAAAAAAAAGACACCACACAGAGAAAAAATACTTTAATAGAAATAAATACACAGACACATTAGAGACTCCATCTTTATTACCCCCTGTCAGCCCAATAAATCCCCAATAAACCAGCGCTGATAAGAGGTTTTTAATAGAGGCTTAAATTATAAGCAGCAATTTCAGCGTTCCAAGTGCCTTTAAATGAATTTGAAGAAACTGCACTTCAGGATTGTAGTGAGGATTGTAGTGAGGATGAGGTGCCCCAGCCCATCACTTGATGAGCTGGGGCACCTCATCCTCACTACAATCCTCACTAGTGTAGTAGTAGTGACGATTGTAGTGAGGATGAGGTTCCCCAGCCCATCACTTGATGAGCTGGGGCACCTCATTCTCACTACAATCCTCACTACAAGCGGGAAGCAGCGTGCAGCATTCACTCCGTGAGGGATCAGTGCTGCTAGCGGTAACAGCGGTAACGCTGACAGATGCGTTACCATAGCAACGGTGCTCCCGAAGCTGCGGTTAGCGGTGACGTCACCGCTAACTGCGTTGCTATGGCAACGGTGATCTCCGTTAATGACCGGCTGTATCAGCCGGTCCCTAACGGAATGGGGAGTCGACCGTGTGCTAGAGCATATCGCCGGTACACGGCGATACACAAATGTGCACCGTGTACAGGAGAGATGCACTCGCAGGTCCTACATGACGCGTCATAGTCATGTGACCAGTCTGTAGCCAATGAGATAATAGCCACGTGACTGGTCACATGGCTATTTTGACGTCACGATAGGTCCTGCTTCTCTGCTGGCAGTGCCGGTCACCGGGAGGATTCAGCGATCATCAGATGGAATAGCGGCAGGAGACAGAGTGCAGGAGGGATCACGGGGACCGGTAAGTGTTATGGCAATGTTTATTTACTGTATGTGTACATTTATAATGCATTTTTATGTGTTTGTGATTGCCTCCCATTATAGCCTATTGGTTCAAGTTCGGTTCGTCGAACGTTCGACGAACCGAACTCGAACGGGAGCTCCGTTCAGCGAACCACCCTCGAGCCGAACCGCGACCGGTTCGCTCATCTCTATTCATCACCGCAGGTAAGCCGAGCGGGACCATGTGTGCAGAGTGTGTGTGTGTGTGTGTGTGTGTGTATGTATGTGTACATGCCGCGGGCAGGAGGGGGCGGAACGAGCTGAGCGGGGAAGTGTGGGCTTCCTGCACGTAACTAGGATAAACATCGGGTTACTAACCAAAGCACTTTGCTTGGATATCCGATGTTTATCTTGGTTACCAGCTTGTGGCAGGCTGCCAGCGATGGCTCCTGCACACTGTAGCTGTAAAAAGCCCTGCTTTTTGCTGCTAGAACCATTCTCGAACGTATCTAGAACTATCGAGCTTTTGCAAAAAGCTCGAGTTCTAGTTCGATCTAGAACAGCCCCCAAACTCACTCGAGCCTCGAACTGGAGAACCTCGAACCGCGAACTGCGTTCAACTCTACTCAAGACGTAGCGGATGCCCCCGTGTTCTAGTCGCAGGCCTAGGTGTAAAGAGATCTTTGGAAAGGTCTCTGTACTGTCCCCTCATATGTTTATACATTGTGATTAGATCCGCCCTAAGCCTTTGTTTTTCCAAACTAAATAACCCCGAAGTTTAATAACCTGTCTTGGTATTGCAGCCCACCCATTCCTCTAATAATCCTGGTCTCTCTTCTATCTACCTGTAAGATTATGCTATTTATAACCTTCTATACTTTTGCTATCAAGAAAAGCATCCATTCCTCTCTTAAATTCATTCAGTGAGTTGGCCATCACCACTTCCTCAGGAAGAGAGTTCCAGAGCCTCACTGCTCTTACCGTGAAGAACCCTCTTCTATGCTGATGTAGGAATTTTCTTTCCTCCAATCGAAGAGAATGCTCCCTTGTTCTTGTCATAGTCCTTAGTACAAACAGATCATGGGAGAGATCTCTATATGGCCCTCTGATATATTTGTACATATTTATTAGGTCTCCCCTAAGTCTTCTCTTTTCTAGAGTAAATAGACCTAATTTTGATAACCTTTCCGTGTATTGTAATGCACCCACTCCATTTATTATTTTAGTAGCCCGCCTCTGAACCCTTTCAAGTTCAGTAATGTCTTTCTTGAGCACCGGCGCCCAAAACTGCACACAATACTCCAAGTGTGGTCTGACGAGTGATTTGTACAGAGGGAGAATGATGTTTTCATCTCGTGCCCCCAGACCTCTTCTAATGCATCCCATCACCCTATTTGCTTTGGTGGCTGCTGCCTGACACTGGGCACTCCAATTTAGCTTCTTATTGACTAATATGCCTAAGTCTTTTTCCATGTCTGATTTCCTCAGCAGTTTTCCATTTAGTAAGTAATCGTAGCATTTGTTTCTCCTTCCTATGTGCATAACCTTACACTTATCTGTGTTAAACCTCATTTGCCATTTTTCAGCCCAATTCTCCAATTTACTCAAATCCATCTGTAGTTGCAAACTGTCCTCCTTTGTGTTAACTACCTTACATAGTTTTGTATCATCTGCAAATACTGATATTTTACTCTGTAAACCATCCACCAGATCATTAATAAATATATTAAATAGTAGGGGGCCCAATACAGACCCCTGTGGCACCCCACCAGTAACCCTGGCCCAATCTGAGTATGCGCCATTAATAACCACTCTTTGTTTTCTATCACTAAGCCAGCTACCTACCCATCTACACACATTTTCCCCGAGCCCAAGCTTTCTCATTTTACTTAGCAGTCTTTTATGTGGGACAGTGTCAAATGCTTTACCGAAGTCGAGATAAATGACATCCAATGATTCTCCTCGGTCCACGTTAGAGCTTACATCCTCATAGAAGCTGATCAGGTTAGTTTGACAGGAGCGATCCTTCATAAATCCATGTTGATATGGAGTTAAACAATTATTAACATTGAGACATTCCATAATAGTATCCCTTAAAAACCCTTCAAACATTTTACCCACAACAGATGTTAAGTAGTGATGAGCGAGCATGCTTGTAACTACTCGGTACTCGCGCGAGTATCGCTGTACTCGGGCTGCTCGGCGGGGACCGAGTAATCTCGCGATACTCGTGCTGTACTCGTGGTCTTCATTTCTGCATGTTGGCGCTCTTTTGAGAGCCAGCCCTCATGCAGGGATTGGCTGGCAGACCACTGCAATGCCACAGCCCTGTTAGTTGTGGAATTGCAGTGATTGGCTGGCCTGCACAGCGTGACCGAGCCTTTATACCGGCCGGCGCGCTGTGCTCTGCTCACAGCTACCCAGACAGTCAGTGCAGGGAGAGTGTCGCTGATTCAGGGAAAGCTTTGCGGCCCTTTATAGCTTTTTCAGTTGCAGGGCTGCAAACAGTGTGACCAAAAGTCCTTCTCAGGACTATTCTAGTTGTATACAGGCAGGCAGGGTATAGCCAGGTCGGAGTACAGTAGCAGAGTCCTTCTCAGGACTATTGTTGCTATATACAGGCAGGGTATAGCCAGGTCGGAATACAGGCTAGTGACCAGAAGAGTCCTTGTCAGGACTATTGTAGCAGTATACAGGCAGGCAGGCAGGCAGGCAGGGTATATAGCCATTCCTAGTGGTGACCGTATATGTGAAGCCCCACAGGTGTTGTATCGGTGCATACCTTCAGGGACTCCACGTAGCTGGTGCTGGTCACAGGTAGGGAATCTTCGGTTTTGATCGTGACGCCACTCTCAGTATTGCGGTCAGTGGGGACCGCCACTGCAGGTTAGGGGACGCCTGGGGCTGATGGTGGGTGCAGTCGGATGTAGTAGCCTCCTGAGAGTGAGGCAAGCCCCAGGGCCCTGTGTAGGTTTGTAGTACCACAAGTCGCAGAATGACTCACACAGGCAGAAATGTCTTTCAAGGGCTTTACTCACATTTGATGGCAGGGTGAGTAGCCCGGGCGTAGCTGGGATGAACCAGATGGGAACCAGGTATCCTTCAGGCTGACTTTATGAGGGTGACTACTGACTCGCCTTCCTTAGCCCTTGGTGGTTTGGGGTGACCCCGACTTTGAGTCCCTATGGGGGTCACCCAGGGAAGATGCTGCAGCCTCTCTCCCCCTTTGGTTTGCCGTTTGCTTGTTCCCCGGACCAGGCCACTCCAGCTGCTTGCCTCCTGTGACCTATGGGCCCTCACTGCGGTTACGTGGCTGCGGCTTTTGTGGTGTTGTGGTGTGGGCTTTGAGAGCCCCACACCGGCAGGTTTAGCAGAAGAAAGCTGGATCTATCTTCGCTTCGGGATCTGCCGCCCGGTTGGGCCTGGTGCTCTCTAGCAGTCTCCTTACTTCCCACTCCGTGCTTTCTCTCTAGCTGAAGCTGGCTTTCAGGTAGCACTCCTAGTTGACCGTTCTCCCCCGTCAGTAGCCACTGCGCGGGCGCTGTTAGACAGCATCAACCCCACAGGTCTGCTCCTCACTGAGCCCTCTGGAGTTCTCCTCTAACTGACTCACTGCTCCTCCTCTCCTGTTCTTGCCTACGCCACCTAGCAACCAGACTCTCCACCACACCCCTTGAGAGGAGATGGAGGCTTTTTGACCCCCTGCCACTATTCCAGTGGAGGTATAGGCTTTGCCCCCTCCTGGGATCCCCAGGGGTCCTCTCAAAGGTACATGTGTGAGACCTGGTCACTATGCGCCTGTGTACCACACCCCAGTCAGCCTTCTGGATTACCTGTGTTGTACTGTCCCCTGCATGGGTGCAGTACTCAGTGGTGCCTGACCAGGTCAGGGGCGCCACATTCCCCCTTAGTTATCACCAGCACGTCCTCGGGCTGCAAGACAACATTTTTAAAATGCATAAAACATTAAAACATGTAAAACATTTTTAAAACCACCAGGTATCAGACATCACCCCCCTCCACCCACAAGTCCGTTAACCCACCCAAAAACCCTTTCACGTTGGCCGCGACTTCAGCCGCTTCTGGCAGGATGTAGAGGCGGCTTTCATGGGCTGGTGGTCTTCAGGGTATACCTGGCCTGGTGGATCCGCGCCTTCAGCCTCTTCTGGCAGGATGCAGAGGCGGCCTCCACAGTTGGTGCTGACCAGGTACCCTCTTTGTGGTGGTGAGCCAAGGCCCCATAAACAGGCGTGCTCTCTGGTTGCAGGCGAGCCAAGGCCCTATATACGGACGGGCTCCTTCTGGTTGCAGACGAGCCAAGCCCCTAAACAGGCTGGCTCTGGTGGTGGTGCCTCTGGTGTAACTATTTACACTGCGAGAGTTTGTGGCTATAGCCAGTTCATAGCCTTAAGGTTTATGGTTTTCTCACAATAGTTTTTGTGGGCACATGCTTAAACGTGAACGTTGCAAAACAAAACTTTTCAAAACTTCAACTGGTAACTTCTTTCTTTACTTTACTTTACTCTTCTTTACCAGGGCTTGAGCCTGTATGGCGGTGGCACCTGCTGCTTTCCTGCTCTTTGTCGTCGTCTGTGGTCGTCTCATCCGTAGGTTCTTTTTCTCTGCTTTGTCTTCCTTCTCTTTCTTTAGGACTTTGTGTTACGTCCAGAGCATACAATCCTCTTTCGCCTTGATGCATAGTAAACTGGACTGAATCTCCCATCTTTAGATTTCTGCCAGGGTGTCCTCTAGGCAGATGAGCTTTCACATCTCTTCTGTTGACAAATATCCCATCCTTGATACCAGGTGCTACGATGAATCCATATCCACTTCTCAGATTAAAATCCTCCACTACTCCTCTGAAAAGGGGTCCTCTGGCCTGGGCTTTGGACCTTCTCAGGGCTCGTTTTTCTTGCAGGTCTCTGGCGGTGACTTCCCGCTGCTCTGGGGATGACGGTGCAGGGGATAGTTGCGTTCTGTTGCGGTGTGTCTTACGAGCTGGATTCTGTAGGGTGCAGCTCACAAACTCCCAGGTAAGGCTTTTGGGCAGTTCTTCCTCAGCCGAGGGTATCGGGTCGTCCTCATCCCAGCGAGAATAAGGCAGCATCTCGGGCTCTGGGTATGGCTCTGGAGTCAGCCTCTCAACCTCCTGGCCTCCTCCCCCCCTTAGTTCTTCCTGGCACTCCTTGGGTAGCAGTGCTGGGGATGGACCTCGTTTTGCCGGCCCAGGTGGGGAACTCTTTGCCGTGGTTGCTGCAGGAGTTGTCGGGATACTCTTTGGGGTGTGCGGAGGGAGCATGTACCGCTCCACCATCTCCCGTGGGAACTTAGCTTCCAGGTCGGCTTTTAGCTGCCAGTATGCGGAGTCCTCACCTACCAGGGATTGCCTAGCAGGGACTTCCTGAACCTGGGGAGCCTTGTCTGCTCTGGCTTTGCAGGCCGGGGTAAATGGTACGTCAGCCTTGTCTTGGCGGGCCGCGCCTGGCATGGCGGCGGCCTGGTCTTGGCGGGCCGCGCCTGGCATGGCGGCGGCCTGGTCTTGGCGGGCCGCGCCTGGCATGGCGGCGGCCTGGTCGTGGCGGGCCGCGCCTGGCATGGCGGCGGCCTGGTCTTGGCGGGCCGCGCCTGGCATGGCGGCGGCCTGGTCTTGGCGGGCCGCGCCTGGCATGGCAGCGGCCTGGATCAGTGTCGTTGTTGCAGGGGGCTCTGTGCAGGCTGGGCCGGGCGTCGCTGCAGCGTTCGGGGCTTGGCGGGCCGGGCAGGGCATCGCTGCGGCGGCCGGGGCTTGACGGGCCGAGCAGGGCATCACTGCGGCGGCCTGGGCTTGGCGGGCCGCACCTGGCGTGGCTGCGGCCTGGCTCAGCATCGCCGCGCCGGGCGCCTCTTCAGGGATCGCGGGCGTGGCAGCAGGGGTCGGGGCACTGGCGCTAGCCGGGGCATCACTCGACTCACCCTCCGTTGACAGCATCGGGGTCTGAGTTGTCACCGCCCGATCTGGCACTCGGTGCGCGGCTCTCTCCTCGTAGGCCCGAACCGCCGCGGTCATCCATAGAAACTCCTCGCGTCCCTCTCTGATCAGCCTTCCGACCCTGGCTTCCAGTTGATCGCAGAACTCGGCGAGCTCCCGACACCACCAGGCAGCGGAGCCTGGCTCTGGGTCTCTGCTCTCAGACGCCATCTTCATTAGCAAGCTGCTGGCTTCTCTTCTGCTCCGCCGTCTCCGGACGCTTCCGCTCTCTTCGCTGGCAAGCTCAGAACTCTCCAGGGGATCTCTGGGTAGCCACACCTCTTCGTGGGCGGTAACTTCTTCCAGCGCGGGCTGCTGTTGTTTTTCAGCGCGCTTTTCATGGTGGCAATATGGCGGCGCTTCCAATTTTTCAAGCGGACCGCCTAGGCACATGGTCACCTGTCTGAACAGGTCTAGTCCTTATCCTGTTCGTGACGCCAGATGTGAAGCCCCACAGGTGTTGTATCGGTGCATCCTTCAGGGACTCCACGTAGCTGGTGCTGGTCACAGGTAGGGAATCTTCGGTTTTGATCGTGACGCCACTCTCAGTATTGCGGTCAGTGGGGACCGCCACTGCAGGTTAGGGGACGCCTGGGGCTGATGGTGGGTGCAGTCGGATGTAGTAGCCTCCTGAGAGTGAGGCAAGCCCCAGGGCCCTGTGTAGGTTTGTAGTACCACAAGTCGCAGAATGACTCACACAGGCAGAAATGTCTTTCAAGGGCTTTACTCACATTTGATGGCAGGGTGAGTAGCCCGGGCGTAGCTGGGATGAACCAGATGGGAACCAGGTATCCTTCAGGCTGACTTTATGAGGGTGACTACTGACTCGCCTTCCTTAGCCCTTGGTGGTTTGGGGTGACCCCGACTTTGAGTCCCTATGGGGGTCACCCAGGGAAGATGCTGCAGCCTCTCTCCCCCTTTGGTTTGCCGTTTGCTTGTTCCCCGGACCAGGCCACTCCAGCTGCTTGCCTCCTGTGACCTATGGGCCCTCACTGCGGTTACGTGGCTGCGGCTTTTGTGGTGTTGTGGTGTGGGCTTTGAGAGCCCCACACCGGCAGGTTTAGCAGAAGAAAGCTGGATCTATCTTCGCTTCGGGATCTGCCGCCCGGTTGGGCCTGGTGCTCTCTAGCAGTCTCCTTACTTCCCACTCCGTGCTTTCTCTCTAGCTGAAGCTGGCTTTCAGGTAGCACTCCTAGTTGACCGTTCTCCCCCGTCAGTAGCCACTGCGCGGGCGCTGTTAGACAGCATCAACCCCACAGGTCTGCTCCTCACTGAGCCCTCTGGAGTTCTCCTCTAACTGACTCACTGCTCCTCCTCTCCTGTTCTTGCCTACGCCACCTAGCAACCAGACTCTCCACCACACCCCTTGAGAGGAGATGGAGGCTTTTTGACCCCCTGCCACTATTCCAGTGGAGGTATAGGCTTTGCCCCCTCCTGGGATCCCCAGGGGTCCTCTCAAAGGTACATGTGTGAGACCTGGTCACTATGCGCCTGTGTACCACACCCCAGTCAGCCTTCTGGATTACCTGTGTTGTACTGTCCCCTGCATGGGTGCAGTACTCAGTGGTGCCTGACCAGGTCAGGGGCGCCACATATACCAGCCTTCATCATATCTGGGGCTGGTGTACACAGTCTAAAACAGTCCAGATAGTGTCAGACTTCTCAGTAATTGTCGCTCCTAAAAACCAGTTAGGTTCTTACTGCGTCCGTGCTTGCATTTAAAAACAGCACGTGTGTGGCAGTCGGTGGCAGGGTACAGGTGCGCGTTTTGCACAAACTATTATATAACGCACAAGTCTAGTGTATAATACACGTCAGTCAGCAGTGTCTGATAGTGTCAGACTTCTCAGTAATTGTCGCTCCTAAAAACCAGTTAGGTTCTTATTGTGTCCGTGCTTGCATTTAAAAACAGCACGTGTGTGGCAGTCGGTGGCAGCGTACAGGTGCGCGTTTTGCACAAACTATTATATAACGCACAAGTCTAGTGTATAATACACGTCAGTCAGCAGTGTCTGATAGTGTCAGACTTCTCAGTAATTGTCGCTCCTAAAAACCAGTTAGGTTCTTATTGCGTCCGTGCTTGCATTTAAAAACAGCACGTGTGTGTCTGTCGGTGGCAGCGTACAGGTGCGCGTTTTGCACAAACTATTATATAACGCACAAGTCTAGTGTATAATACACGTCAGTCAGCAGTGTCTGATAGTGTCAGACTTCTCAGTAATTGTCGCTCCTAAAAACCAGTTAGGTTCTTATTGCGTCCGTGCTTGCATTTAAAAACAGCACGTGTGTGTCTGTCGGTGGCAGCGTACAGGTGCGCGTTTTGCACAAACTATTATATAACGCACAAGTCTAGTGTATAATACACGTCAGTCAGCAGTGTCTGATAGTGTCAGACTTCTCAGTAATTGTCGCTCCTAAAAACCAGTTAGGTTCTTATTGCGTCCGTGCTTGCATTTAAAAACAGCATGTGTGTGGCAGTCGGTGGCAGCGTCAGGCTCCATATTGTCCCTGGATAGAGACGTGCATGATGGCCTGTAAACATGAAGTGCCCATTGTAAGGAAGTGGGTCTATTGTAGTATAGCCCTTAGGCAGGGCAGCCAAAAATTTGGAGGCTCCACATTGTCCCTGGATAGAGATGTGCATGAGGGCCTCAAAACATTGTTCCCATTGCAAAGGAGCGGGTCTCCTGTCGTTGTAATGCCCATTCAGAAAGAATGGGCGAAAAAATTTACCACTGGGGGTATACCTGAAACAACGGCTTAACTATTGTAACGGTCACCATGATGGCGCATGAGGAGAAGGAGGAGCAGTCCAGCGATTAGCCAAAGTCCAGAAGTGTGTTACCATGGGTGAGTGGAGGTACATGGCAAATTCCCGTTACAAACTTTAAATTCCGCTGTAATTTGCTGTTGGTGTGTGTGGTGAAGTCTGGCCAAATCCAACCCTTGTTCATCTTGATCAGAGTCAGCCTGTCAGCATTTACAGTTGACAGGCGGGTGCGTTTATCTGTAATGATTCCACCTGCGGCACTAAAAACACGCTCTGACAAAACGCTAGCGGCAGGGCAGGCCAGGACTTCCAAGGCGTAGAGAGCCAATTCATGCCACGTGTCCAGCTTGGATACACATTAATTGTAAGGCACAGAGGAATGTCGGAGTACAGTTGTTTGATCTGCAAGGTACTCCTTGAGCATCTGGCCAAACTTAGGATTTCTTGTGGCACTACCCCTCACCTCAGGGGCTGTGGTATGTGAGGGGCTGAGAAAACTGTCCCACATCTTAAAGACTGTTCCCCTACCTCTGGCGGATTGGACTTGTGCCCCTCTCGGCTGTACGCCTTGGTTGTCCACTGATTACTGACCTATGCCGCTAGCGTTTTGTGAGGGGAATGCTTTGCCTACTTCCGTGACTATGGCCTTCTGGAACTGCTGCATTTTGCCTGACCTCTCCACCTCGGGAATAAGAGACATAAAGTTCTCCTTTTAGCGTGGGTCTAACAGTGTTACCAACCAGTAATGATTGTCGGCCAAGATGTTCTTAACGCGAGGGTCACGAGACAGGCAGCTTACCATAAAGTCAGCCATGTGTGCCAGACTCTTAACAGCCATCACTTCAGTATCCTGACCAACACGATGACTGAACATGCTGTCCTCCTCCTCCTCATCATCTACCCTGTCCTCTGGCCAGCCACGCTGAACCGAGGATATGACTGCATGTCATATCCTCAATTTGGCCAGAGAGTTGCTCCATGTCTTCATCCTCCTCCTCGTCATAGTCCTCCACTGCACGTTGTGATGAGACGAGGCTGGGCTGTGTGTTATCATCACCCACACCCACTACTGTTTCTTGCTCAAACTCATCGCGCTCCGCCTGCAATGCATCATGGTTGTTTTTTGAGCAGAGACCATTTTAGAAGGCAGAGAAGCGGTATGGTGACGCTAATAATGTCGTCATCGCCGCTCACCATCTTGGTGGAGTCCTCAAAGTTTTGGCGGATGGTGCATAGGTCGGACATCCATCTCCACTCCTCAGGTGTTATGTGTGGAGTTTGACCCATTTCCCGACGGCTTAGGTGATGCAGGTACTCAACAACTGCCCTCTTCTGCTCACATATCCTGACCAACTTGTGCAGAGTTGAATTCCAACGCGTGGGGACATCACACACCAGTCTGTGTGCCGGAAGATGCAAACGGCGTCTTAAGCCGGCAAGGCCGGCTGAAGCAGTAGGTGACTTTCGAAAATGTGCAGACAGGCGGCGAACTTTTACCAGCAGATCAGACAGCTCTGAGTATGACTTTAGAAACCGCTGAACCACGAGGTTGAGCACATGGGCCACGCATGGAACATGTGTCAGCTGGCCTCGCCTCAAAGCCGCCACCAGGTTCCGGCCATTGTCACACACGACCTTTCCTGGCTTTAGGTTCAGAGTTGTGAGCCAGTGATCTGCCTGCTGTTTCAGAGCTGTCCACACCTCTTCTGCATTGTGGGGTTTGTCACCTATGCAGATTAGCTTCAGCACTGCCTGTTGCCGCTTCGCCGAGGCAGTGCTGCAGTGCTTCTGTGTCGCCCTGGACAAGCCAGGGGCCACAGAGCACAACACTTAAACACCCCACACTCCCTGCAGGCATATCATAGTCAAAACACAAAATCCTTGTTGCCTTCCCCAGGGGCTGTTGTCCACACCAGGGTGTGGAGCCAGGCGGTTGGTCTCCACCCACCGAGGAGGAGGGAAAACACAGGCAGTGAGAGTTAAGCTAAGGAAGTGGAAGGAGGAAAGTAGTAGAGAGGAGAAAAGTGACAGCAAAGAGCCTGAAGTTGGTCCGGGTGTGTGGCCCGGACAGGACAGCAAGGTTGGCAGGATGTGGTGACCGTCTGCAGTGGAGGCCGATTGGAGTCTGCCGTAAGGACCGTGGACGGGTGGTGACCCGGCCGTACCGGACCGGTATACAAAGAGAAGCCAGCACCATTGGCAGAGGACTTTCGGATCCCGGCAAGGCTTGGTGTCGCCGTGAATTTGCCAAATCCGTTAGTGAAGGGAACCTCAGGGTTTCCAAACAGCCAAGTCCAGATAGAAGGCAACCGTACAACCGTGAAGGGGAGACACCGCCACCGCCAAGGGCAACCGTCTCCCAGGGCCAGCGCCTGTGGGCAAAAGTGGCTCCTCCGGCCCATATCCAGGTCGGGGAGCGGGTTACCGTTGGGAAACCATCACTACCAACACTTAACTTAGGTGCAGAGAGAGACAGTCATCACTAACCTGCAGGGAGGAACAACCGCAGCCGTCCGAGTGACCCGTCCATCCAGCCACTTGTTTTACCGTGAACTGTGTCATCATCATTGGGCTGAGTGAGTACCTCCGTGCCGTGCGGCACAGCGCTGCCCCTGCGACCCTGCACCTCATCAGGCCCCGCAACCCGCCTGTCATCCATCTCTACCCCATCACCAGGCCCCGGGAGAACCAACCCCCCTACCCACGGAGGGGAGTAATAACAACAAAGCTGCTCCCTGTCACAGGCTCCCGGGATCCCCGTCCAGAGCAGCGGTGGTGTCCACACAATCACCACAACCGTGGGTGGCGTCACGGACAATATCCCCAAAACCCAAACCACCCCTTTTCACTCACGGGCGAGTAGCGCCGCTCGAGTCCCCGGGATCCGGCCATCGCTCGAGCCAACGAGCAGCAGCAGCCGTAGAGCAGCGTCAGCCGGACCCGAGCAGTGGGAGAGCGCACCGTCCCCTCCTGCGCCCGCGACACTTCCAGCTTGGGACTGGTGTGGAGGGTAAAGTGGATCAGGATTAGAGATGAGCGAACCGGTCGCGGTTCGGCTCGAGGCGGTTCGCCGAACGGGGGGTCTGGCTCGAGTTCGGCTCGTCGAACGTTCGACGAACCGAACTAGAACCAATAGGCTATAATGGGAGGCAATCACAAACACATAAAAATGCATTATAAATGTACACAAACAGTTAATAAACATTGCCATAACACTTACCGGTCCTCGCGATCCCTTCTGCACTCTGTCTCCTGCCGCTATTCCATCCGATGATCGCTGAATCCTCCCGGTGACCTGCACTGCCAGCAGAGAAGCAGGACCTATCGTGACGTCAAAATAGCCATGTGACCAGTCACGTGGCTATTATCTCATTGGCTACAGACTGGTCACATGACTATGACACGTCATGTAGGACCTGCGAGTGCATCTCTCCGGTACACGGTGCACATATGTGTATCGCCGTGTACCGGCGACATGCTCTAGCACACGGTCGACTCCCCGTTCCGTTAGGGACCGGCTGACACAGCCGGTCATTAACGGAGATCACCGTTGCCATAGCAACGCAGTTAGCGGTGACGTCACCGCTAACCGCGGCTCCGAGAGCACCGTTGCTATGGTAACGCGTCTGTCAGCGTTACCGCTAGCAGCCAGCAGTGATCACTCACGGAGTGAAGGCTGCACGCTGCTTCCCGATTGTAGTGAGCATTGTAGTTAGGATGGAGGTTCCCCAGCCCCAAGTGATGAGCTGGTGAATCTCATCCTTCCTCACTACAATCGTCACTACTACTACACTAGAAAGAAAGAAGACAGAAGAGCAGGATCGTGGAGGGCTGACAGGGGTAATAAAGATGGAGTCTCTAATGTGTCTGTGTATTTATTTCTATTAAAGTATTTTTTCTCTGTGTGGTGTCTTTTTTTAACCCTTTATTGGAGATTCTTAATGGCCGGGTCAAACGTGCCTGACATTAAGAATCTCTGGCTTAATACTGGCTGGTAAAACAAAGCCAGTATTAACTCATGATTACCCAACAAGCCACCCGGCTCCAGGGCTGTTGGAAGAGTTGGATACAGCGCCAGATGATGGCGCTTCTATGAGAGCGCCATTTTCTGGGACGGCTGCGGACTGAAATCCGCAGCAGAGGCGCCCACAAACCTCGGGCTAACCTGTGCTGCGGATTCCAATCCCCAGCTGCCTAGTTGTACCCGGCTGGACACAAAAATAGGGCGAAGCCCACGTCATTTGTTTTTTAATTATTTCATGAAATAAGTGAAATAATTAAAAAAAACGGGCTTCCCTATATTTTTGGTTCCCAGCCGGGTACAAATAGGCAACTGGGGGTTGGAGGCAGCCCGTGGCTGCCAGCTGTACCTGGCTAGCATACAAAAATATGGCGAAGCCCACGTCATTTTTTTGGTGGGCAAAAAACTTCTGCATACAGTCCTGGATGGAGTATGCTGAGCCTTGTAGTTCTGCAGCTGCTGTCTGCTCTTCTCCATACAGACAGACAGCAGCTGCAGAACTATAAGGCTCAGCATACTCCATCCAGGACTGTATGCAGAAGTTTTTTGCCCCCTGAAAAAATTATGTGGCTTCGCCATATTTTTGTATGCTAGCCAGGTACAGCAGGCAGGTACGGCTGCCCCCAACCCCCAGTTGCCTATTTGTACCCGGCTGGGAACCAAAAATAAAGGGAAGCCCTTTTTTTATTATTTCATGAATTTCATGAAATAATTAGAAAACAAATGACGTAGGCTTTGCCCCATTTTTGTGTCCAGCCAGGTACAACTAGGCAGCTGGGGATTGGAATCCGCACCACCGGTTGGCCTGAGCTTTCTGGGCCCCACTGCTGCGAATTGCAGTCTGCAGCCACCTCAGAAAATGGCATTTTCATAGAAGCGCCATCTTCTGGCGCTGTATCCAACTCTTCCAGCACCTGCCTGCTATACCTGGCTAGCATACAAAAATATGGCGAAGCTCACGTCCTTTTTTTGTAGCTTTTTGGCAAAAAAAAAAAAAAAAAATGCTTCCCTGGATTTTCCATTGCCAGTGAAGGTAACACCAAGCAGTGGGGGTTAGCAGCCAGTAGCTGCTTGGATTACCCTTAGCTAGCAATACAAAAAATGCAGTGGGAGCTAACATATATTTTTTTTAATTATTTATTTAAATAACTAAAAATAAAATGGGCTTCCCTGTATTTTGATTGCTGGACATCACAGTGCTGTAAAAATAAATCTTTAAAAAAATGACGTAGCGCTCCGCGGTATTTTTGATTCTCAGCGCAGATAAAGCAGACAGCTATGGGTTGCCACCCCCATCTGCCTGCCGTTACCTTGGTTGGCAATCAAAATACAGGGAAGCCCATTAATTTTTTCTATTTAAAAAATAGTTAAAAAAAAAAAATTACGTTGGGTCCCCCCATTTTTGATAGCCAGCTAGGGTAAAGCAGACGGCTGTAGCCTGAAAACCACAGCTGGCAGCTTTACCGTGGTTGGGGATCCAATGTGGAGGTCCCCTCAGGCTCTTTTTTATAATTATTTTATAAATATTAATAATTACACAATAAAAGTAGGGGACCCCCCAAATTGGATCACCAGCCAAGGTAAAGCGGACAGCTGTGGTCTGGTATTCTCAGGGTGGGAAGGTCCATAGTTATTGGGCCTTCACAGCCTAAAAATAGCAGGCCGCAGGCACCCCAGACGTGGCGCATCCACTAGATGCGCCAATCCTGGCGCTTCACCCCAGCTCATCCCGTGCCCTGGTGCAGTGGCAAACGGGGTAATAAATCGGGTTGATACTAGCTGTAAAGTCACCTGAGATCAAGCCCAGCAGTTTGTGATGTCATGGCGTCTATTAGATACCCAACATCATAAACTGTCAGTACTAACAAAAACAAAAAATCGACAAAAGAAATTTATTTGAAAAAACAGTCCCCAAAACATTTCCTCTTTCACCAATTTATTGTAAGAAAAAAAATAAAGGGGTCCCACGACGACTCTGGACCGTCTAGAATATGGGGGGGAGACACTCAGGGAACGTATCCCCCATTTTCTAGGAGTGCGGACCCTTCATGTGAGGAGTGTGGGTGCAATGAATCTGCACTCACTCTCCCCGGGTCCACAGCAGCAGAGTCCATGTCGTAATGGTTGCTACCAAAGCTGCAATGCCCTGCTCATGAGGTAAGGGCATGCCTAATCAGGAGAACTACTGTAGAGGAAGCTCTGCTCACTGGTATATAGGTGCTCAGAGGTAATAATAGATAAAATTAGTGAGTAACCTCGGCACTCTATATCTCCCAGACTAAGTCAGTAAGTCACAATGGATAGTAATGCAAAATCACTCTTTATTGGTCCGTATTAAGAAAATTTTTTTTTCATAAGCATATATGTTTTTGTCCAAAACAAGTTACAAATGACGTTTCGGCCTGAGCCTTCGTCAGATTGGACTTATCTGCATGTAATCATGAAAAATGACAATAATCAGTATCACATAAGAGTGAGAGAACAATAACATAAACTCGAACAATGTAGAGGTACAATTGGGATGCAGCAAAAAAATTGCAACACAGCAAGAAATGAAACACATGATACAAATGTCATAATACAGTACAAGGACAATATAGTAATGACAAATATGGGGTCAGAGTAGACTTAGACAGCTCTGGTACGAAAGAGATGTCAATCATAAAGTAACATGTGCAGTAGGTGTAGAGCTACACTATGCATGGCAGAGCTAATGGGTAGACCGACCATAGAAAAAGTAGAGAAAAAGTGGAGAAAAAGTGGAGAATAAGTGGAACATAAGAGGAGAAAAAGTGGAGAAAAAGTGGAGAAAAAAGTGGAGAAAAAGTGGAGAAAAAGTGGAGAAAAAGTGGAGAAAAAGTGGAGATTAAGAGGAGAAAAAGTGGAGAAAAAAGTGGAGAAAAAAGTGGAGAAAAAGTGGAGCATAAGAGGAGAAAAAGTGGAGAAAAAGTGGAGAAAAAAGTGGAGAAAAAGTGGAGCATAAGAGGAGAAAAAGTGGAGATTAAGAGGAGAAAAAGTGGAGAAAAAGTGGAGAAAAAGTGGAGCATAAGAGGAGAAAAAGTGGAGAAAAAAGTGAAGAAAAAGTGGAGAAAAAGTGGAGCATAAGAGGAGAAAAAGTGGAGAAAAAGAGGAGAAAAAGTGGAGAAAAAGTGGAGAAAAAGTGGAGCATAAGAGGAGAAAAAGTGGAGAAAAAGTGGAGAAAAAGTGGAGAAAAAGTGGAGCATAAGAGGAGAAAAAGTGGAGAAAAAAGTGAAGAAAAAGTGGAGAAAAAGTGGAGCATAAGAGGAGAAAAAGTGGAGAAAAAGTGGAGAAAAAGTGGAGAAAAAGTGGAGAAAAAAGTGAAGAAAAAGTGGAGAAAAAGTGGAGCATAAGAGGAGAAAAAGTGGAGAAAAAGAGGAGAAAAAGTGGAGAAAAAGTGGAGAAAAAGTGGAGCATAAGAGGAGAAAAAGTGGAGAAAAAGTGGAGAAAAAGTGGAGAAAAAGTGGAGCATAAGAGGAGAAAAAGTGGAGAAAAAGTGGAGCATAAGAGGAGAAAAAGTGGAGAAAAAAGTGAAGAAAAAGTGGAGAAAAAGTGGAGCATAAGAGGAGAAAAAGTGGAGAAAAAGAGGAGAAAAAGTGGAGAAAAAGTGGAGAAAAAGTGGAGCATAAGAGGAGAAAAAGTGGAGAAAAAGTGGAGAAAAAGTGGAGAAAAAGTGGAGCATAAGAGGAGAAAAAGTGGAGAAAAAAGTGAAGAAAAAGTGGAGAAAAAGTGGAGCATAAGAGGAGAAAAAGTGGAGAAAAAGTGGAGAAAAAGTGGAGAAAAAGTGGAGAAAAAGTGGAGCATAAGAGGAGAAAAAGTGGAGAAAAAAGTGGAGAAAAAGTGGAGCATAAGAGGAGAAAAAGTGGAGAAAAAAGTGAAGAAAAAGTGGAGAAAAAGTGGAGCATAAGAGGAGAAAAAGTGGAGAAAAAGTGGAGAAAAAGTGGAGAAAAAGTGGAGAAAAAAGTGAAGAAAAAGTGGAGAAAAAGTGGAGCATAAGAGGAGAAAAAGTGGAGAAAAAGAGGAGAAAAAGTGGAGAAAAAGTGGAGAAAAAGTGGAGCATAAGAGGAGAAAAAGTGGAGAAAAAGTGGAGAAAAAGTGGAGAAAAAGTGGAGCATAAGAGGAGAAAAAGTGGAGAAAAAGTGGAGCATAAGAGGAGAAAAAGTGGAGAAAAAAGTGAAGAAAAAGTGGAGAAAAAGTGGAGCATAAGAGGAGAAAAAGTGGAGAAAAAGTGGAGAAAAAGTGGAGCATAAGAGGAGAAAAAGTGGAGAAAAAAGTGGAGAAAAAGTGGAGAAAAAGTGGAGAAAAAGTGGAGCATAAGAGGAGAAAAAGTGGAGATTAAGAGGAGAAAAAGTGGAGAAAAAGTGGAGAAAAAGTGGAGAAAAAGTGGAGAAAAAGTGGAGAAAAAGTGGAGAAAAAAATGGAGAAAAAGTGGAGAAAAAGTGGAGAGAAAGTGGAGAAAAAAATGGAGAAAAAGTGGAACACCCTTTGGTACCTTTCATGTGGCACTAAGGGGTGCTTAGCTTTGTATTTAGCCAAAAAAATGAAAAAAAAATGACATAGGGTTCCCCCTAGTTTTGTAGCCAGCTAGGGTAAAGCAGACGGCTGCAGCCTGCAGACCACAGCTGGCAACCTCACCTTGGCTGGTAATCCAAAACTGAGGGCACCCCACGCTGTTATTTTAAATTAAATAAATAATTAAAAAAAAAAACACGTAGGGGTCCCCCAAAATTGGATCACCAGCCAAGGTAAAGCAGACAGCTGGGGCCTGATATTCTCAGACTAGGGAGGTCCATGGTTATTGGAATCTCCCCAGCCTAAAAATAGCAGGCCGCAGCCGCCCCAGAAGTGGCGCATCCATTAGATGCGCCAATCCTGGTGCTTCGCCCCAGCTCATCCCGCGCCCTGGTGCGGTGGCAAACGGGGTAATATTTGGGGTTAATACCAGATGTGTAATGTCACCTGGCATCAAGCCCTGGGGTTGGTGAGGTCAGGCGTCTATCAGATACCCGACATCACCAACCCAGTCAGTAATAAAAAAAAATAGACGACAAACACATTTTTATTTGAAAAAACACTCCCCAAAACATTCCCTCTTTAACCAATTTATTAGATTGAAAAACAAATCCAGGTCTGGTGTAATCCAAGGGGTTGCCATGACGATCCACACTGTCCCAGTCAATGAAGAGCAGGATGTTCCCCATTGACTGGGAGAGCAGTGCAGTGACCTGAGCTAACATCAATGGGTCAGCCCAGGTCACTGCAGGGGGGTGACAAGTGCTGCTGTCAGCGAGGTACATTACCTGCGCTGATCTCCAGCACACTGACAGCCCCTGTCACTGAGGTCAATGACCGGCGCCTTCACAGCAAGTATCGCGAGAGGTCCGTGACGTCACCGCTAGTCAGTCTCGGGTCGGAAGCGATAGGTGATGTGACAAGCGGCGGCCATGGAGGACAGTGACAGCGCTGAGGTCGGGATGGCGGGACTTCATCACCGCAGGTAAGCCGAGCGAGCGAGCGAGCGAGCGAGCGAGCGGGCGGGCGGGGGGGGATGGGGGGGGATGGGGGGGGGGATGTGTGTGTGTGTGTGTGTTTGTGTATGTATGTGTACATGCCGCGGGCAGGAGGGGGCGGAGCGAGCTGAGCGGGAAAGTGTGGGCTTCCTGCACGTAACTAAGATAAACATCGGGTTACTAACCAAAGCGCTTTGCTTGGATACCCGATGTTTATCTTGGTTACCAGCTTGTGGCAGGCTGCCAGCGATGGCTCCTGCACACTGTAGCTGTAAAAAGCCCTGCTTTTTGCTGCTAGAACCGTTCTCGAACGTATCTAGAACTATCGAGCTTTTGCAAAAAGCTCGAGTTCTAGTTCGATCTAGAACATGCCCCAAAATCACTCGAGCCGCGAACTGGAGAACCACGAACCACGAACCGCGCTCAACTCTAATCAGGATGCGCAGGAGGAGGAGGAGGCTGAGGAGCATGACATTCCGGAGCTGTAGAGTGTGTGTGAAACCCTGACTGAGGTAGGGCCTGCAAAACTTGGTGTGTGAAGGACGTGTTCCATCCCTCGCTCAGACTGGGTCCCAGCTTGCACAATATTAACCCAGTGTGACGTCAACGAGATGTAGCGGCCTTGCCCACATGCACTTGTCCACGTGTCTGTGGTTAGGTGGACTTTGGCTGAAACAGCGTTGTTCAGGGCACGTGTGATGTTTTGTGACACGTGGTTATGCAATGCGGGGACGGCACACCGGGAGAAATAGTGGCGGCTGTGGACCGAGTAACGTGGGACAGCTGCCACCATCAGGTCGCGGAATGCTTCTGTCTCAACCAGCCTAAAAGGCAACATTTCCAGCGCAAGCAGTCGCGAAATGTTAGCATTTAGAACTGTGGCATGTGGGGTGTTGGCAGTGTATTTGCGCCTGCGTTCAAAGGTTTGCTGAATGGATAACTGAACGCTGCGCTGGGACAAGGACGTGCTTGATGATGGTGTTCTTTCTGCGTAGGCAACTGCAGGTGCAGGAGTGGAGGAGGCTTGTTCGCAGGCAGCATGGACAGGGGATTGGCTCGCATGCACAACCAGCGAAGACGTAGCAGTGACATCAGCAAGCACTGCTCCTCGACTCTGTTGTACTTCCCACAAAGTCGGGTGCTTGGCTGACATGTGCCTGATCATGCTGGTGGTGGTCAGGCTGCTAGTTTTGGTACCCCTGCTGATGCTGGCATGGCAGGTGTTGCAAATGGCCTTTTTAGAATCATCTGGAGCCAACTTAAAAAACTGCCAGTGTCAGAGTTCCGGGTTTTCCAGTTTTCTTTTGAAAGAGCTTGCCCTTTGTTAACATGGAGTTTTCTGTTCTGTTGCCCTACTTCCTGTCCATCTGTTTAAAAGCCGCCCCTAAAGCTTAGTCCAGTGCCTGAGTATACTGCTTCCTGTGTGCTCCTGCCCTGCTGCTTTTGGTTCCTGATTGTTATTCGGATCCTCTTGGAAAACAACCGACACCGACTCTGGACTTCATCTGGTATCATCTAGCTGTGCCCGGACTCCGTTTGCCGTCTTTGGTCGGCACTTCTGCCCGGTTCCTTCCGTTTAATACCACTCTGGACTCACATCACGTACGGACATTTTTGGACTTACCTATTGCCCTTTTGTGTCCCGGCTGCTGCGCATTTAGGGCTTCTGGGGTGATTGCCAGACAGTCCCTGTATAGGGGTTCGCTCTTGGTGGTCTCCCTGGGGGAGTCCGGTGCGCGGTCCCGGGAATTCCCTTTCGCTCCGTCCCTGGAAGGTATTTCCTGTATTTATGTTCTACTGTGTTTTTGTTCCGTTTATGTACATATTTGCTGGTTGCATATTATAAACGTCTTGCACCAAGAACTCGTCTCTGGTTGTCATTGCCCTAACGCAATCGAAATCCTCAATACATACAATAGTATTACAGCCAGACTCGGGAAGACCTAACATTTGTACAGGCACCTTGTGTCGTGTTGTTCCGGGGAACAGTTGCCTGACGTCTGCCTGTGGCCACCACTCTGCTTCTTACTGCCTGTTGGGATGCTACGCCTCCCTCCCCCTGTGCACTGCTGTCCTCGCTCTGCATATCCTCCTGCCAGGTTGGGTCAGTTACTGGATCATCCACCACGTCGTCTTCCTCTTCCGCACCCTGCTCCTCCTCCTGACTTCCTGACAATTGTGTCTCATCATCGTCCACCCCTTGTTGAGACATGTTGCCAACTTCGTGAGAACGTGGCTGCTCAAATATTTGGGCATTTGTACATACAATCTCGTCATGGCCCACTTCAACAGGAGCTGGCGAGAGGCCAGAATTTGTGAATGGAAACGTAAACGAACAGCTCTTCCGAGTGTCCAAGTGTGGGATCAGTAATGTCCGTGGACGTGTACTCGGCCTGGTGGTAGGAAGGAGGATCAGGTTCTGAAATGTGCGGTGCAGTATCACGGCTACTGACACTTGACCGTGTGGAAGACAGAGTGTTTGTGGTGGTGCCAATCTGACTGGAAGCATTATCCGCTATCCAACTAACAACCTGTTGACACTGGTCTTGGTTCAAGAGCGGTGTACTGCTGCGGTCCCCAAGAATTTGGGACAGGACGTGCGAGCGACTAGATGTGGCCCTTTGTTGTGGCGAAATTAGAGCTTGCACACAACCTCGGTCTCTGCCTGCACCACCATCACGTCCACTTCCTTGTTCGTTGACAACGCCCTTGCGCATTTTGCAATGCTGTGCTGATGTGTATTCACTAGACTTGTGCGTTATATCCAAGTTTTTGCAAAACTCACACAAATGCAGCGGAAAGCTGCCACCAACAGGCACACACGTGCGGTTTTTAAATGCAAGCACGGAGGCACTAAGAACCTAACAGGTCTCTATCCAGGGACAACGTGGAGCCTCCCAATTTTTGGCTGCCCTGCCTAAGGGCTATACTACAATAGACCCACTTCCTTCCAATGGGCACTTCAGGTTTACAGGCCCTCATGCACGTCTCTATCCAGGGACAACGTGGAGCCTCCCAATTTTTGGCTGCCCTGCCTAAGGGCTATACTACAATAGACCCACTTCCTTACAATGGGCACTTCAGATTTACAGGCCATCATGCACGTCTCTATCCAGGGACAATGTGGAGCCTCCCAATTTTTGGCTGCCCTGCCTAAGGGCTATACTATAATATACCCACTTCCTGACAATGGGCACTTCAGGTTTACAGGCCCTCATGCACGTCTCTATCCAGGGACAACGTGGAGCCTCCCAATTTTTGGCTGCCCTGCCTAAGGGCTATACTACAATAGACCCACTTCCTTCCAATGGGCACTTCAGGTTTACAGGCCCTCATGCACGTCTCTATCCAGGGACAACGTGGAGCCTCCCAATTTTTGGCTGCCCTGCCTAAGGGCTATACTACAATAGACCCACTTCCTTCCAATGGGCACTTCAGGTTTACAGGCCATCATGCACGTCTCTATCCAGGGACAATGTGGAGCCTCCCAATTTTTGGCTGCCCTGCCTAAGGGCTATACTATAATACACCCACTTCCTGACAATGGGCACTTCAGGTTTACAGGCCATCATGCACGTCTCTATCCAGGGACAATGTGGAGCCTCCCAATTTTTGGCTGCCCTGCCTAAGGGCTATACTACAATAGACCCACTTCCTTACAATGGGCACTTCAGGTTTACAGGCCCTCATGCACGTCTGTATGCAGGGGCATTGGTGAACCTCACAATTTTGGACTGCCCTGGCAAAGGAAAATACTACAAAGACTCACTTCCTCAAAATGGGCACATTAGACTCAAGAGGCCTTCATGTACGTCTCTTCTCAGGGACATCGGAGTGCCACACAATGTTTTCACGTAAAATCTTTCATGTATTAATCTCAAAAAGTAACATACACCAGCTCTATCTCACTATTGGGTATGTGCCCTTAACATTTCTGCCATGAAAAATCATTTTGGGGTCATTTTGGAAGGTTTTCTGGTGAGTCCGCAAAAATGGCGTGAAACGCGGACAAAATTGTTCACAGCTGTGACTTTTGAGTGATAAATGCTTCAAGGGGTCTTCCCCATGCTGTTGCCATGTCATTTGAGCACTCTTCTGAGACTTTTGTGACATTTTTAGGGTTTCTACATGCTGCCGGGGGGTCATTTCACAAAAATACTCGGGTCTCCCATAGGATAACATTGGGCTCGTTGCTCGGGCCGAGTACACGAGTATCTTGGGAGGCTCGGCCCGAGCTTCGAGCACCCGAGCTTTTTAGTACTCGCTCATCACTAATGTTAAGCTTACCGGCCTATAGTTTCCAGGTTCCCTTTTACACCCTTTTTTGAATATTGGTACCACATTTGCTAGCCGCCAATCCAGTAGAACAGACCCAGTTTCTATAGAGTCTTTAAATATAAGGAATAGAGGCTTGTCTATCACATTACTTAACTCCCTTAATACCTGAGGGTGAATGCCATCAGGGCCTGGTGATTTGTCAATTTTAATGTTACTAAGTCGGTTCTGCACTTCTTCCTGGGTTAGGCAGGTCATACTTAATGAAGCGTTTACATGATCACTCTGCATTTCCCGTGGCATATGCTTTTCCTGTGTGAACACAGTTGAGAAAAAAGTATTTAAAACATTTGCTTTTCCCACATCACTTTCTATGATTTTACCCTCATTGTTCTTTAAAGGGCCAACACCATCAATTTTAAACTTTTTTTCTGTTTATATAATTAAAGAATAGTTTGGGATTTGTTTTGCTTTCCTTAGCAATGAGTCTCTCAGTTTCTACTTTTGCTAAATGTATTTGTTTTTTACACATTTTATTTTTTTCTCTATATCTTTTTAATGCTTCTTCGCTGCCTTCTTGTTTTAGCTTTTTAAATGCCTTTTTCTTATTATTCATTGCCCCTTTTACATCCTTATTTAGCCACATTGGCTTTCTCCTGTTCCTAGCCCTTTTATTTCCGTATGGTATAGCTCGCTCGCAGTGGGTGTTTAATACCGATTTAAAAATTTCCCTCTTATTTTCTGTGCTCCCATTTTTGAGGACATTGTCCCAATCAATTTGGCGAAGGTCTTCTCTAAGCTGATCAAACTTTGCTCTCCGAAAATTCAGCGTTTTTGTAACCCCCCTCCAAGGCACCTTACTGTGTGTTTTAATATTTTCTGTAGAACAAAAAATAAATATTTTGTGTAGAATAAAAAATATTTTTGTGTAAAACAAACATAAGTTGACATCCAATCAATTCTAACAGATTTAATTACTCAAAGATAAATAACAATAGTTCTTAGAACATTTTCTACAATTCATTGTTTTTGGCATCTTTTATTTTTCTCTCGTTAGGACAATTTCAATAGACCTTAATTCATAAATGTAGAAAATTGTTAAAGATAATAGATTTTCTTTACAAGTTTTCTACAAATGATGAGTGAGCACTATCATGCTCAGATGCTCAGTACTCGAAACGCAGTTGGATGCTCATATGGGCACGACTCGAGCACCCAATTATAATGGAGATAAATGGGGGACTCGAGCATTTTTCCAGAAAATGTCCATGAAAAATCCTCAAGTTTTCCATTGTCTTCCATTAAACGCGTGTGCCGATCCGAGCACTGACTGTTCATTAGAAGTGATGACCGAAGCCAGCCTGTAAAAGTCGGGCTCCATACCCGATACCTAGCATCTGTGCACCAACCGAAAACATGGAGTTCTTCGGGAACTCCGTGTAACTATCCAGATTTAGTCACATGGAGAAAGAAAGAAAGAAAGAATATCTGCGTATTTGCCTATCTCTACTCAGTACGTGCATACAGAATTCTATACAGAATTCTGATGTTGGTGGCTCAAAAGAAACTGGAGAACAGGCCAAGAACCAGATTTATTTTGTGTTTTAGACACCTCTACAACCTCACTAGATTTGAAAAGTGTCTAGAAACAAGGTATGGTCATATTTTGGAACACAATTGGAGTAAATTTTGTAGTTTAGAGGTGGCATAAAAATTAGAAAATGCCTAACAATTTTAGCAAGATACACCAAATCCATCATACAGTGTACATATTTTCTATCAGTCTTATCTTGTTTTATGTTGTCTGAATTTAAGACAGTAATAATATACTGTACATTCCAACAAAATATTCAGAATAATATTTTGATATCAATAATAAGTAATGTTCTGATTAAAAATTCCCATTAAAAAGACATCATTGATGTTGACAAGTCACAAGAATCTGAAATAAATTATTGCGCTCTAAAGTGCCATCAATTATTTTCTCACAGTTAGTAACTGTATTTAAATACCATATTAAATGAGGAGTGCATCTTACAATCTGAATGTAGCTTACTGGGGGAGGTGGAGAAGGGTCACAAGAGGCAGGGTAGATGCTGTGGGCGGCAGGCGCTGTGCTGCGGGTGGTGCTGTGGGTGGTGCTACTGTGTTGTGGGCGGTGAGGCAGTGGCCACCATTTGGAAAATGACGACAATGTGGGCTTCAAATAATGGCACCTGGAGTTGGCATGTGCGCAGATGGAGCTCTCAGCTCAAGATCTCATCTGCGCACGTGCCACCTCGGGAGCATAAATTCCCTGCAGCAGACTTAAGGAAAATGGCGCCGGGAGGTGTAGTGTGCGCAGATGAGATCTCAGGAGGAAAGCTCCATCTGTGCAAGTGCCGACTTCGGGCACCATTTCTTTGAAGCCAGCACCACCGACAGTTTCTGGATGCTCCTCCTGCCTCACAATGCCCTCAGCGAGTATCTGGGACACCTGTTGCACTGACCGCAGCATCGCCCTACTCCACCACTGCTGCCGCTTCTTGTGACCTCGCTCCACCACCACTGCCACCCCCTCCGGTAAGGCAGCACCGGATTAGAGGCCGAACTCCTTTTTATTTTCCTTTTTTTTCTTTAAATTTGGGGTACATCTTATAATTGGGTGCATCTTTTAAAATGAAAAGTACGGTACATTTATAGTCCTTCTGCTCTTTGCTGTCTTATATAATAACTCCAAGGTAAAATTCTTTATCCTTGTTCTCTTATTGACAGGGTTCCTTCAACTTGTTGACATCCCACCTACAAGGCAAGATCCCACCCAAAAAGCCATCAAGGCCATCGCTTACTATCCTTGGCCGTGTGTCAAGATTCTTTAGTGGGCTACACATTCATTTTCAAGCAGTTACAGATATCTGGTAATAGGAACATAGTTTCTATCCTTCTCGAAAAAAGCTAATTTAATTTTCACTGACTTTCTAAGAGAGTATTGTCTATAAGAAGCCCTACACCAGCTGGATCTTCATAAGATGAACCAGTATTACTCCTCGAAATTTAAAGAATCTACACAAGAACATTGACTTCAGAGATTCCCATGAAAATCCTGGAGACAGAGAAGACAACCTCTTTGTTTCATACTGTATGAAGAAGTTCTTTAGTCTGGAGAAATGTTGATTATTAATTTCTTTTGAGAGTTTTTGTTGACAGGAGAAACAATTACTCTTGTGAGTTGTATGAAAACTAAATTAAGGAAAGAATAGAAAATAAATGCATCCTTTGTGTTGTAGACAGTAAAGGGAAAAAATGAAAGACAAGCAGGATTTTAAATGTTGTGTCTGAAACTGAATTAATTATCGTGATCTATATGGAAAGGTTTTGCTCGAGAACCCTGTTAGCTCTAGATAAATTAATCCATGTTTCTGTTCTACATTGATCCCAGTCCTGATGTTTATGGAGTCCATACGAGATAACGAAATCTAGATATCGTGAACAGAGAGCATAATAGAGGGATACTCTATGAAGGGAGAGTGGGTAAGTGTTGGTTACGCTCAACTGGTGTAGGTGTGGCAAGTACAGTTGGGGAAATAATTATCTGTTACCTTGCTGATTTTGTACGTTTGCCCATTGACAAAGACATGAACAGTCTTTAATTTTAAGGGTTGGTTAATTTTATCAGTGAGAGATAGAATATCCAAAATAAAATCCAGAAAATCACATGGTATAAATTATAGAAAGTTATTTGCATTTTGCAGAGAAAAATAACTATTGGATTCCCTACCAGCCATTATGAGGTCTGGCTCCTACAGACACTTAAGGTCGCTTTACACGCTGCGACATCGCTAGCGATCGCACCCGCTACCATCATTTCTGCGTCACAGGTAAATCGATGCCCATGGCGAACAATATCGCTAGGACGCGTCAAACGGACTTACCTTCCTAGCGACATCACTGTTGGCGGCGAACAACCTCTTTTTTAAGGGGGCAGTTCGTGCGGTGTCACAGCGACGTCAATCAGCAAGCCACCAATAGAAGCGGAGGGGCGGAGAGCAGCCGCATTCACGTCACTCCCACCTCGTTGCCGAAGGATGCAGGAACGCTGTTGTTCATCATTCCCGGGGTGTCACACGTAGCGATGTGTGCTGCCTCAGGAATGAAGAACAACCTGCGTCCAAAATGATCAACGATATTTGGGAAAGGAAAGACATGTCAACAATCAACGATTTGGTGAGTATTTATGATCGTTAGCGGTTGCTCGTGGGTGTCACACGCAATGACATTGCTAACGAGGTCGGATGTTTGTCACGAATTAGGTGACCCCAGCGATATCTCGTTAGGGATGTCGTTGCGTGTAAAGTTGCCTTTAGACGCTTCTCTACTCGTTTCCTGCATTATTGACTGCTGTCTTACATTGTCACCTGTATAAAAGACTCCTGTCCACAGACTCTATTAAATCAGACAGACTCTAACCTCTATAACATGGTCAAGACCAAAGAGCTTTCTAATGATGTCAGGGACAAGATCATAGACCTGCACAAGGCTGGAATGGGCTATAAAACCATAAGTAAGATGCTGGGTAAGAAGGAGACAACTGTTGGTGCAATAGTAAGAAAATGGAAGAAATACAAAATAAGTTTAAATAACAAAAATACAATACTGTATATCCAGCTCACCAGTATCTGTGTCTAGATTCCACCCAGGTCGGTGCACGGTATCCGTGGTTGGCGTCCACAGCTGTCACAATCATTGGAAAGGAGGAGGGGAGGGAAACATATCCAGCACCATGTCTTTAAAAAAAACTTCAAATTTATTAATTCAAGTAAAAATATTTTTCTTATATGGACTAAAACAATCTCTCCATATGCCTTATAGCGCCTTACATGTTTCAGAGAAGAACTGCTTAATCATAGGTAAGTATTTGCCTATAATTAAGGAGTTCTTCTCTGAATATGTAAGGCGCTATAAGGCATATGGAGAGATTGTTTTAGTCCATAGAAGAAAAATATTTTTACTTGGAATTAATAAATTTGAAGTTTTTTTAAAGACATGGTGCTGGATATGATTCCCTCCCATCCTCTTTTCCAATGATTGTGACAAAATAAGTTTGTAAATCAACACCTGGATGATTATGAGAGTGATTGGGAGAAGGTGCTGTGGTCACATGAGACACAAATTGAGATCTTTGGCCTTAATTCAACTCATCGTGTTTGTAGGAAGATAAATGCTGCCTATGACCCAAAGAACATCATCCCCACTGTCAAGCATGTAGGTGGAAAAGTTATGTTTTGGGGGTGTTTCTCTGCTAAGGGCACAGGACTACTTCACCGAATCAATGGGACAATGGATGGAGCCACGTACCATAGAATTCTGAGTGACAACTTCCTTCCCTCCGCTAGGATATTAAAAATGAGTAATAGCTGGGTCTTCCACCATGGCAATGACCCAAAACATAATAATTGTTTGGCTGTTAAGCCTCCTTACACTGGCATGTAAGGCATGTGCCACTCAAAAAGGAGAAAAGTTACCCCTTAAACCACAATCAGAAGCTTCTCATACAGCCAAGTCAGATTGCATGCTTTGCTCTGAGGAGGGGCAACACCCCGAATCATGTTTCTGCAAATTAAGATTCTGGTATGAATTATGTGCTAAGTAATAATGCAAGGCTCATTATTGGGTCAATATTGACTTTTATGATTGCTACTTCCAATAGGTGGATTTAGAGTTCAAGTCCTTTTCCACTCTAAAGAAGCAATTATTTCCATACCTTACAGTAGGAACTCAAATTCTAGACACATCCCAGAGCTGGCTATGCTTGGAGCAAGCTGAGAAAGATAGCATTGCTCATAATCGTCCTTAAGCTGGAACTTCTAAAGGATGCTTCGAATGGAAACTGAATTGTAAATAGAGATTGGTGCATCAACTTTTGGGGGGAGGGGGGAGATATGTGCAAAAGATGTCAGATTTAAAAGTGGACAAATTGGCACAAGTTAATAAATATATGTGTACATTTTTATAAGACCACATTGTGATTTTGGGAATACCCCTTTAATAAGATTCTTCATAGATGTCTCCGAGAATGCCTACCTGATCAGCAACAGCACGTGCCAACTTGTCCATTCTAGAACCGGCTTCTGCAATTTTCTTGGCCGCGTTAATCACATCAGATGTGTTCTTTAGTGGACCTTTCCCTCTACAAAAGAAAATAGTGTAATTGCAATTCAATTAAATGACTAAAATAACCACCCGGACTGAACTACCTTGATCATTGATTTTTTTTTTACCCTTTTTACCATTAAATAAATGATTTGTAATTTACTATGAGTTCACCTTCTAAAGCTGAATAAAGGAAGGCGTGTGCCAACTTCCGCTCTTATCTAAAGCTCCACGCCAGCAATTAAGTTTGATGGCTTCTTCAAGCTCATAAATTATATTTAATACTATGTACATTTTTAAGTGCTCATTAAGAAGACAGCCCTGCTGGAATATCAAATTTTTGAATAGGCATTCATGGGCCAAAACCTGATGCTTAGACTGCTGGGTTCAATGCACGTTTTGGCAAATGGCCTTTTTCAATGGTGACTGGTATTAGCGACCTAGGTAGGACATGTATATTAATAGGCATCAATGATGTGCTATAATTTAAGCTATATATACCTGATTCCTTATTCCTCTATAAGGCCCTTAAAAAGTCGTGAAAATATGTAGACTATGCAAACCACTATTTCTGTGTCACCATATTGGTCCAGATCTTAAAAGTGAAATCTTACGCAACTCTACAGGTTAAAGACCCCGTTACACGCTACGATTTATCTGACAATATGTCATTGGGGTCACGGTTTCCGTGACGCACTTCCGTCATCGTTAGCGATGGCATTGCGTGTGACACCTACGTGCGACTCCGAACGATCGCAAATAGGTTGAAAATCGTTGATCGTTGACACGTCGTTCAGTTTCAAAATATTGTTTGGCGTTTGGAACGCAGCAGACATATTGCTATGTTTGACACCCTGCCAACAACGAATAACATCCAGATGACCGCCTTGGTCAAACAATATATCGTTGAACAATGTTGCATCGTTTGTGAGATATGTACATGTGACTGCTAATAAATGACCTATGTGCAATCTCGGCAAATCGTAACTACGATCTGGGTGTGTCACATCGCTACTGACATCGTCAGATAAATCGTAGCGTGTAACGGGGCCTTAATAGTGAAACATAGGTCACATAACAAAAACTTTATGCTACATATGACATGTGCCTCAATCTCTCTAATCTTTCTTTCTACCCAACCTTTGTTACTTTTTTAGATGAAGAGTTTGGTCTTCCTTTACTATTGGATTCCAGTTGGTGATGTGCCACCAACAAAATTATCTAGGAAAGTGTATGGGGACCAGCAAGAGGAATAATAATAATAAAAATTGATTGATGTGTAATTATTTCATGATGTCATGGTTCTGATTTGCGGTGCCCTGCTCTCCTGCAGAGCTGATGCTCTGTTGTTATATTGTGCTCTAGTGAACGGGTTGCTTCCCATTCTCAGGTCCTGTGTTGGTGGTGGGAGAGGTCTGTTCATAGGAGTCTCATTCCAGGTGATGGCTCTGCTTCATTAGGAAGTAACCTCACTCACAACACTGCCAGTTGTTGTTCCTATTCTGCATCAATTGCTTCTGGCTCCCATACGTGTATTTTGATCTTTTCTCTCAACTCCAGACCTTCAATACCGTTCTTCACCTGTGCCTCTGACTCTGACATTCCCCCTGGCTCCTGATCTCTGGCTAGTACCCTGACCTCGGCTCTGTTTTATACCTATGTGCCATACTTGACTTTCTGGCTCTGGACTTCTGGCTCATACCCTGACCTCGGCTCCGCTTTCTCCCTGTGTTCCATATGTCATTTCCTGGCTCCTGATCTCTGACTTGTACCCTGACCTCGGTTCCGCTTTCTCCCTGAGTTCCATACGTGATTTCCTGGCTCCTAACCTCTGGCTCGTACCCTGACATCGGCTCCACTTTCTCCCTGTGTTCCATACGTCATTTCCTGGCTCCTGATCTCTGACTCGTACCCTGACCTTGGTTCCGCTTTCTCCCTGAGTTCCACACATGATTTCCTGGCTCCTGACCTCCGGCTCGTACCCTGACCTCAGCTCCGCTTTCTCCCTGTGTTCCATACGTCATTTCCTGGCTCCTGACCCCAAGATTGTTTGACTACTCCTCTATTAGTTGTATCTAGTGACCCCTTGTGATTGAGCATCACACATGACTTTTGTTTTAAGTGAGAAGGTAAGGTCTGGTTTGTTTTTAAACAATCTGACTCAAAGAATAAAACTCTCAATACTATAAAAAATGCTAAATATTTGAGATACCAAAAAATTAATTAATCTTTTGACTCTCTGAAATGAACCATATACAAGAATTGTTATTCTATCTTTTATTCAACTATAGATAGCAAACTTTAATAATAATCTCAGCTTTGATTGTATTTTTCAACAAAATCTACAAAAAGTGAGTCATCCGGAAAACAATATGTTTTTTTTTAAGCTCTTTGTGGCACAGAGCGTTCCCACTTCATCAAACCACTTGTGCCAATTACAGAGGAAAACAAGTGTTGTACCCGGTCAGCGCAACATAATTATGGTACACCTCTCTCTTTGAATTTTACATAAAGTACTTCTGCTTAATGTATTTTGACTGTTTTTGCACATTTTTGTATTATGATTCATTTTTACTCCTTTTGATAGGAAGTCTGATATAAAAATATTGTTGTACACTTACATTCGAATATTTATTATCATTATTATTAGCATTTTTTCGCTTTAAAAAAAATTGGGGGAGGCAAAAAGCGCACATAGGGTCTTACCCAAGTAGAGGAGTGGATATGAAGAGATCAGAAAGGCTCACCTGTAGTAGTTGTGAAAGTCACAACCACTGTATAAACGTGTACCAATGGCTGCTGGAGCTACCCGGTGGAAGATGAATGGCGTAGAGCAAGGAAAGGGTTTAGTGCCGCACTACCATTGAAGAATATCCAAGACCAAATAGATAGGAATGGTAATCTATATCTATGCTTTTCAGAGAATTTTCTCCTTATTCAGGACCAAAAATTGCATCTCTATCATCTTCTCTCTTTGGCATGCGATAGATGGTGGTCTTAGTGTAATTTTAATGTGCAGCATCAAAAAAATTACTCTTGGAAAATTTACACAGTGGTCCCTCAATTTAGGGCTGGTTTCTACCCCTACAAATCGCTACTATGGAATAGGACTGACAGACTATTTTAAAGGACAGCATTACCTACAGCTTGGTTACTTCTCCATGATCTAACATTGCAGCACCTACAAGTTTGCAATGACCAAGAGTTAAAAGGTTGGAGTCATCCTGAGTTAAAGCCTTAGCCATCCCCTTTTTCTCAATGTGCCCCATTACATCAGAATTTTGTGTATTTATGTATTTATGTGATTTCCACCCTAAAGAGATACTATGTAGATCATAATTTGCTTATTATTTCGTATGTGAAAAATAAGAAAAAACATTGATGTGTTGGTTGGTCTCCTTCTTTGCTGAGCCACAGCATGGTCGGTCTCTGTCGAATTGCTGATGGTTCTATTATATTTGGTTTTCTTCCCTTGCCTTTTTGCTAGTGAGGTATTTCTCACATTATTATTATTATTATTATTATTATTTTGTCTAAGTCTTATCAATGCTTGATCACTGCACAAGCCTTCTTTTTTTAAATGCCCTACAGCTCAGTCCCAAGTTATGGTGACTAGATGGATGAACTCTCAGTAAGAAGATCGATCTTGTGCAAGCCTCCAAAGCTCCAAAGGTCAAGCAGGGTCTTCTCCGGTATTTTCTTGGTTGTATCACACCATTGAGTTGCTGGTACTCCTAATTAGAGTTGAGCGCGGTTCGTGGTTCGTGGTTCTCCAGTTCGCGGCTCGAGTGATTTTGGGGCATGTTCTAGATCGAACTAGAACTCGAGCTTTTTGCAAAAGCTCGGTAGTTCTAGAAACGTTCGAGAACGGTTCTAGCAGCCAAAAAACAGCTAAATCATAGCTTGGTTTCTGCTGTAATAGTGTAAGTCACTCTGTGAATCAAACTATTATCACATTTCAGTGTATAGTGTGCGTGAACAGCGCCTTCAGATCACTGCTGTTTCTATAATGGCGATCGCCATTTTTTTTTTTTTTTTTCTTGTCTTCCTTCCCTAAGCGCGCGCGTCTTGTGGGGCGGGCCAGCATGTCAGCCAATCCCAGACACACACACAGCTAAGTGGACTTTGAGCCAGAGAAGCAACGGCATGTGTGATAGGATCTGCATGTCACATGTCCCTGCATTATAAAACCGGACATTTTCTTCACGGACGCCATTATCTGCCTTCTGCGTCTTTGGTGTCAGACATCACTGTCGCAGCTCCGTCTTCCTGAGTCCTATAGCCGATACAGCTGTATGCGCTGCATACACAGCGTTAGACAGCTTAGGGAGAGCACTTTATAGCAGTCCTTTTAAGGGCTCCAACCGGCAGGGTCAGAGAGCCATAGGTGACAGGTCCTGCAAACAGCAACAGCGTCTGTGTAGCCCAGGTCAGGGATTTCCTACCTGCATTTCACCATTAGGAGGGAATAGAAAGGCAGTCTTCCATTCCTCTACCCAGAGCACCACAATCCTGCCACTGTACCCTCTTGTCCTCTGCACACTCCAACTGATAACTAAGCCATTATACTAGCAAACACTCAGTGTACCTAGTGGCATCCTATACGTGGCTATTGGACTTTGCTATAGTCCCACTAGTACAAAGACATTTGCAGAGCGCGTCTGCCTGCATTGCACACTACAACTCATTCTAACCAAGCCATTATACTAGCAAACACTCAGTGTACCTAGTGGCATCCTATACGTGGCTATTGGACTTTGCTATAGTCCCACTAGTGCAAAGACATTTGCAGAGCGCGTCTGCCTGCGTTGCACACTACAACTCATTCTAACCAAGCCATTATACTAGCAAACACTCAGTGTACCTAGTGGCATCCTATACGTGGCTATTGGACTTTGCTATAGTCCCACTAGTGCAAAGACATTTGCAGAGCGCGTCTGCCTGCGTTGCACACTACAACTCATTCTAACCAAGCCATTATACTAGCAAACACTCAGTGTACCTAGTGGCATCCTATACGTGGCTATTGGACTTTGCTATAGTCCCACTAGTGCAAAGACATTTGCAGAGCGCGTCTGCCTGCGTTGCACACTACAACTCATTCTAACCAAGCCATTATACTAGCAAACACTCAGTGTACCTAGTGGCATCCTATACGTGGCTATTGGACTTTGCTATAGTCCCACTAGTGCAAAGACATTTGCAGAGCGCGTCTGCCTGCGTTGCACACTACAACTCATTCTAACCAAGCCATTATACTAGCAAACACTCAGTGTACCTAGTGGCATCCTATACGTGGCTATTGGACTTTGCTATAGTCCCACTAGTGCAAAGACATTTGCAGAGCGCGTCTGCCTGCGTTGCACACTACAACTCATTCTAACCAAGCCATTATACTAGCAAACACTCAGTGTACCTAGTGGCATCCTATACGTGGCTATTGGACTTTGCTATAGTCCCACTAGTGCAAAGACATTTGCAGAGCGCGTCTGCCTGCGTTGCACACTACAACTCATTCTAACCAAGCCATTATACTAGCAAACACTCAGTGTACCTAGTGGCATCCTATACGTGGCTATTGGACTTTGCTATAGTCACACTAGTGCAAAGACATTTGCAGAGCGCGTCTGCCTGCGTTGCACACTACAACTCATTCTAACCAAGCCATTATACTTGCAAACACTCAGTGTACCTAGTGGCATCCTATACGTGGCTATTGGACTTTGCTATAGTCCCACTAGTGCAAAGACATTTGCAGAGCGCGTCTGCCTGCGTTGCACACTACAACTCATTCTAACCAAGCCATTATACTAGCAAACACTCAGTGTACCTAGTGGCATCCTATACGTGGCTATTGGACTTTGCTATAGTCCCACTAGTGCAAAGACATTTGCAGAGCGCGTCTGCCTGCGTTGCACACTACAACTCATTCTAACCAAGCCATTATACTAGCAAACACTCAGTGTACCTAGTGGCATCCTATACGTGGCTATTGGACTTTGCTATAGTCCCACTAGTGCAAAGACATTTGCAGAGCGCGTCTGCCTGCGTTGCACACTACAACTCATTCTAACCAAGCCATTATACTAGCAAACACTCAGTGTACCTAGTGGCATCCTATACGTGGCTATTGGACTTTGCTATAGTCCCACCAGTGCAAAGACATTTGCAGAGCGCGTCTGCCTGCGTTGCACACTACAACTCATTCTAACCAAGCCATTATACTAGCAAACACTCAGTGTACCTAGTGGCATCCTATACGTGGCTATTGGACTTTGCTATAGTCCCACTAGTGCAAAGACATTTGCAGAGCGCGTCTGCCTGCGTTGCACACTACAACTCATTCTAACCAAGCCATTATACTAGCAAACACTCAGTGTACCTAGTGGCATCCTATACGTGGCTATTGGACTTTGCTATAGTCCCACTAGTGCAAAGACATTTGCAGAGCGCGTCTGCCTGCGTTGCACACTACAACTCATTCTAACCAAGCCATATACTAGCAAACACTCAGTGTACCTAGTGGCATCCTATACGTGGCTATTGGACTTTGCTATAGTCCCACTAGTGCAAAGACATTTGCAGAGCGCGTCTGCCTGCGTTGCACACTACAACTCATTCTAACCAAGCCATTATACTAGCAAACACTCAGTGTACCTAGTGGCATCCTATACGTGGCTATTGGACTTTGCTATAGTCCCACTAGTGCAAAGACATTTGCAGAGCGCGTCTGCCTGCGTTGCACACTACAACTCATTCTAACCAAGCCATTATACTAGCAAACACTCAGTGTACCTAGTGGCATCCTATACGTGGCTATTGGACTTTGCTATAGTCCCACTAGTGCAAAGACATTTGCAGAGCGCGTCTGCCTGCGTTGCACACTACAACTCATTCTAACCAAGCCATTATACTAGCAAACACTCAGTGTACCTAGTGGCATCCTATACGTGGCTATTGGACTTTGCTATAGTCACACTAGTGCAAAGACATTTGCAGAGCGCGTCTGCCTGCGTTGCACACTACAACTCATTCTAACCAAGCCATTATACTAGCAAACACTCAGTGTACCTAGTGGCATCCTATACGTGGCTATTGGACTTTGCTATAGTCACACTAGTGCAAAGACATTTGCAGAGCGCGTCTGCCTGCGTTGCACACTACAACTCATTCTAACCAAGCCATTATACTAGCAAACACTCAGTGTACCTAGTGGCATCCTATACGTGGCTATTGGACTTTGCTATAGTCCCACTAGTGCAAAGACATTTGCAGAGCGCGTCTGCCTGCGTTGCACACTACAACTCATTCTAACCAAGCCATTATACTAGCAAACACTCAGTGTACCTAGTGGCATCCTATACGTGGCTATTGGACTTTGCTATAGTCCCACTAGTGCAAAGACATTTGCAGAGCGCGTCTGCCTGCGTTGCACACTACAACTCATTCTAACCAAGCCATTATACTAGCAAACACTCAGTGTACCTAGTGGCATCCTATACGTGGCTATTGGACTTTGCTATAGTCACACTAGTGCAAAGACATTTGCAGAGCGCGTCTGCCTGCGTTGCACACTACAACTCATTCTAACCAAGCCATTATACTAGCAAACACTCAGTGTACCTAGTGGCATCCTATACGTGGCTATTGGACTTTGCTATAGTCCCACTAGTGCAAAGACATTTGCAGAGCGCGTCTGCCTGCGTTGCACACTACAACTCATTCTAACCAAGCCATTATACTAGCAAACACTCAGTGTACCTAGTGGCATCCTATACGTGGCTATTGGACTTTGCTATAGTCCCACTAGTGCAAAGACATTTGCAGAGCGCGTCTGCCTGCGTTGCACACTACAACTCATTCTAACCAAGCCATTATACTAGCAAACACTCAGTGTACCTAGTGGCATCCTATACGTGGCTATTGGACTTTGCTATAGTCCCACTAGTGCAAAGACATTTGCAGAGCGCGTCTGCCTGCGTTGCACACTACAACTCATTCTAACCAAGCCATTATACTAGCAAACACTCAGTGTACCTAGTGGCATCCTATACGTGGCTATTGGACTTTGCTATAGTCCCACTAGTGCAAAGACATTTGCAGAGCGCGTCTGCCTGCGTTGCACACTACAACTCATTCTAACCAAGCCATTATACTAGCAAACACTCAGTGTACCTAGTGTGGCATCCTATACGTGGCTATGACTTTGCTATAGTCCCACTAGTGCAAAGACATTTGCAGAGCGCGTCTGCCTGCGTTGCACACTACAACTCATTCTAACCAAGCCATTATACTAGCAAACACTCAGTGTACCTAGTGGCATCCTATACGTGGCTATTGGACTTTGCTATAGTCACACTAGTGCAAAGACATTTGCAGAGCGCGTCTGCCTGCGTTGCACACTACAACTCATTCTAACCAAGCCATTATACTAGCAAACACTCAGTGTACCTAGTGGCATCCTATACGTGGCTATTGGACTTTGCTATAGTCACACTAGTGCAAAGACATTTGCAGAGCGCGTCTGCCTGCGTTGCACACTACAACTCATTCTAACCAAGCCATTATACTAGCAAACACTCAGTGTACCTAGTGGCATCCTATACGTGGCTATTGGACTTTGCTATAGTCCCACTAGAGCAAAGACATTTGCAGAGCGCGTCTGCCTGCGTTGCACACTACAACTCATTCTAACCAAGCCATTATACTAGCAAACACTCAGTGTACCTAGTGGCATCCTATACGTGGCTATTGGACTTTGCTATAGTCCCACTAGTGCAAAGACATTTGCAGAGCGCGTCTGCCTGCGTTGCACACTACAACTCATTCTAACCAAGCCATTATACTAGCAAACACTCAGTGTACCTAGTGGCATCCTATACGTGGCTATTGGACTTTGCTATAGTCCCACTAGTGCAAAGACATTTGCAGAGCGCGTCTGCCTGCGTTGCACACTACAACTCATTCTAACCAAGCCATTATACTAGCAAACACTCAGTGTACCTAGTGGCATCCTATACGTGGCTATTGGACTTTGCTATAGTCCCACTAGTGCAAAGACATTTGCAGAGCGCGTCTGCCTGCGTTGCACACTACAACTCATTCTAACCAAGCCATTATACTAGCAAACACTCAGTGTACCTAGTGGCATCCTATACGTGGCTATTGGACTTTGCTATAGTCCCACTAGTGCAAAGACATTTGCAGAGCGCGTCTGCCTGCGTTGCACACTACAACTCATTCTAACCAAGCCATTATACTAGCAAACACTCAGTGTACCTAGTGGCATCCTATACGTGGTTATTGGACTTTGCTATAGTCCCACTAGTGCAAAGACATTTGCAGAGCGCGTCTGCCTGCGTTGCACACTACAACTCATTCTAACCAAGCCATTATACTAGCAAACACTCAGTGTACCTAGTGGCATCCTATACGTGGCTATTGGACTTTGCTATAGTCCCACTAGTGCAAAGACATTTGCAGAGCGCGTCTGCCTGCGTTGCACACTACAACTCATTCTAACCAAGCCATTATACTAGCAAACACTCAGTGTACCTAGTGGCATCCTATACGTGGCTATTGGACTTTGCTATAGTCCACACTAGTGCAAAGACATTTGCAGAGCGCGTCTGCCTGCGTTGCACACTACAACTCATTCTAACCAAGCCATTATACTAGCAAACACTCAGTGTACCTAGTGGCATCCTATACGTGGCTATTGGACTTTGCTATAGTCCCACTAGTGCAAAGACATTTGCAGAGCGCGTCTGCCTGCGTTGCACACTACAACTCATTCTAACCAAGCCATTATACTAGCAAACACTCAGTGTACCTAGTGGCATCCTATACGTGGCTATTGGACTTTGCTATAGTCCCACTAGTGCAAAGACATTTGCAGAGCGCGTCTGCCTGCGTTGCACACTACAACTCATTCTAACCAAGCCATTATACTAGCAAACACTCAGTGTACCTAGTGGCATCCTATACGTGGCTATTGGACTTTGCTATAGTCACACTAGTGCAAAGACATTTGCAGAGCGCGTCTGCCTGCGTTGCACACTACAACTCATTCTAACCAAGCCATTATACTAGCAAACACTCAGTGTACCTAGTGGCATCCTATACGTGGCTATTGGACTTTGCTATAGTCCCACTAGTGCAAAGACATTTGCAGAGCGCGTCTGCCTGCGTTGCACACTACAACTCATTCTAACCAAGCCATTATACTAGCAAACACTCAGTGTACCTAGTGGCATCCTATACGTGGCTATTGGACTTTGCTATAGTCCCACTAGTGCAAAGACATTTGCAGAGCGCGTCTGCCTGCGTTGCACACTACAACTCATTCTAACCAAGCCATTATACTAGCAAACACTCAGTGTACCTAGTGGCATCCTATACGTGGCTATTGGACTTTGCTATAGTCCCACTAGTGCAAAGACATTTGCAGAGCGCGTCTGCCTGCGTTGCACACTACAACTCATTCTAACCAAGCCATTATACTAGCAAACACTCAGTGTACCTAGTGGCATCCTATACGTGGCTATTGGACTTTGCTATAGTCCCACTAGTGCAAAGACATTTGCAGAGCGCGTCTGCCTGCGTTGCACACTACAACTCATTCTAACCAAGCCATTATACTAGCAAACACTCAGTGTACCTAGTGGCATCCTATACGTGGCTATTGGACTTTGCTATAGTCCCACTAGTGCAAAGACATTTGCAGCACGTCTGCCTGCGTTGCACACTCCAACTAATTATAACTAAGTTGCATTGTCAGGGATATTTATTCTTTATTATTCTGCTGTTAATAAAGCTAGACCACCACTGCAATCTTCACCACCTCTCAATTTTTACTACCACATTTTCAGTCCACAATCTTGTCGCAATCAACATGAGTGGCAAAATGACAGATGCTGGTGGAAAGGGGAAGAGGCGTGGTGGAAAAGGCAAAAAAGGTTTTGTCCGTGGGGAAGGTGGCAAAGCTCCATTATCATCTGCTGAAGATAGACCATCTACCAGCAAAAGTAAGATGTCTACTACTTACCGTGGACAATCCGATGTGCTCCCTTTGTTACGGACACGAACAACAGGAACAAAGGTAGATGATGGGCAAAAAAGGAAAATGCTTGAATGGATCTCAAGTGGTCCAACAAGTGCCCTCTCTGCCACTTCAAGTACCGCATCCAAAAAACACCAGTCCTCTGAGTTGTCATCCCAATCAAACTTGCTTTCTCCCAGCTCTGAAGTCTCCATCAGCCCTGCACAGTATGGTGGAACTGAGATGGCTGAGTCTGCAGAGCTGTTCAGTCACACTATAGCCTGGGAATCAGAGGTCTGCTCCCAAGCTACAGTGAGTACAGAACAGGAAATGGTCTGCAGTGATGCCCAGAACCTTTGTGACTCAGATTCAGGCCGTGAGGACCAAGTTTCTGAGCATAATGTTGACCCTTTGTCACAAACTGTAACACCTGTGGTTATAGACAATGAGGAACATACTGATGAAGATGAGACGCAGATACCCGATTGGGATGACAACTTAAATATTCCGTCAGGGCAAGAAGAGGCTCGGTCTGAGGGGGAGGGGAGTGCAAACACAACAATTGATGATGACGTTCTAGATCCCACCTACTGTCAACCCCCAGTCAGGCACTCGAGGAGGTCAACAGAGGCGGTGGAGGAGGATGCAACCGACGACGAAGTTACCTTGCGCCTTCCTGGACAGAGTCGGAGCACTGGTAGCACGTCTACAACTGCATCCTCAGCCACCACTCTGCCTATGAGCATTATTCGGGGTGGATCAACAGGTCGCATGGCCTCTAAGCCTTGCCTAGCCTGGTCCTTTTTTCACATCGAAAAAGATCGCCCAACTCATGTGATATGTAACATTTGTCATGATTCTCTTAGTAGAGGTCAAAAGCTCAGCAGTTTGACAACTTCTTCCATGAATCGTCACATGAATAAATATCATAAGTCCCGGTGGGAAGCTCACCGTGCTGCAATGCGGCCTAGCGGAGCGAACCATCCACCGCCCGCCCCTTCCACTGCATCCGCGCGCTCTTCATCTTCTAGGACTGTGGGGACAGCTGCCACACCTGTTTTTCCACGCAAAACTTCCACCACTGTAACCGCAACAGGCAGTTTGCTTGTAAGGTCGTCAGTTGGTTTGGAAGGGGAAACAAGTGAGTGTGTACAGCTCTCTCAGACATCGATAGCACCAACGTTGGATGAAGGCAACATCATGTCTCCGCCTGCACTTTCCTCACAAACCTGCATTTTTCAAGGGACACCCTACTCAACACCGTCTACACACAGCAGCCAGATCTCTGTCCCTCAGATGTGGTCAAATAAAAGGCCACTTCCTCCGACCCATGACAAAGCTAAGAGGTTGACTCTATCCCTCTGTAAGCTGTTGGCTACCGAAATGCTGCCTTTCCGCCTAGTGGACACACAGGATTTTAGAGACCTTATGTCTGTCGCTGTGCCCCAGTACCAGATGCCTAGTCGCCACTACTTCTCTAAGAAAGGTGTGCCCGCGCTACACCAGCATGTCGCACACAACATCACCGCTTCCTTGAGAAACTCTGTGTGTGAACGGGTGCATTTCACCACCGATACTTGGACCAGTAAGCATGGACAGGGACGTTACATGTCGCTGACTGGGCACTGGGTAACTATGGTGATAGATGGTGAAGGGTCTGCTGCACAAGTCTTGCCGTCCCCACGACTTGTGTGTCAATCCTCTGTCTGTCCAAGTTCCGCCACTGCTTCTGCATCCTCCACCTCATCTGGGTCCTCCACCTCCGCCCCAAGCCTGCCTGGTCAGGCCACCAGCGTTCTCACTGCGCAGAAGGAATCACGCACCCCTCATTACTATGCTGGCAGCAGAGCGCAACGGCATCAGGCGGTCTTTAGCTTGACATGTCTTGGTAATAAGAGTCACACAGCTGAGGAGTTGTGGTCAGCTTTGCGGTCCGAGTTTAATAAATGGTTGTCTCCACTCAAACTGCAGCCTGGTAAGGCCGTGTGCGACAATGCTGCAAACCTGGGTGCGGCACTTCGCCTGGGCAAGGTGACACACGTACCTTGTATGGCTCACGTGTTGAACCTTGTCGTGCAGCAATTTTTAACACACTATCCCGGCCTAGATGGCCTTCTGAACAGGGCACGAAAACTGTCAGCTCACTTCCGCCGTTCAAGCGCCGCAGCAGAGCGACTTGCATCGCTCCAGAAGTCTTTCGGCCTGCCGGTTCATCGCCTGAAATGCGATGTGGCGACACGCTGGAATTCAACTCTCCACATGTTACAGCGACTGTGGCAGCACCGCAGAGCCCTGGTGCAATACGTCATGACGTATAGCCTGGGCCAACGAGATGCAGAGGTGGGGCAGATCACCCTGATGGAGTGGTCTCAGATCAAGGACCTATGCACCCTTCTGCACAGTTTCGACATGGCGACGAATATGTTTAGCTCTGACAATGCCATTATCAGCATGACGATTCCAGTCATTTACATGCTGGAGCACACGCTAAACACTATTCGGAGTCAGGGGGTGGGACAACATGAAGGGGAGGAACTACAGGAGGATTCATATGCGCAAGGGACAACAACATCACGAAGGTCCAGACGTTCATCATCACCAACGCAGCAGGCATGGGACCATGGGGGACAGGGATCGACAAGGGCGCATAGTAGCAGGCGAAATGTTGAGCAAGGTGCAGGAGAACATGAAGAAATGGAGGACGAACTGTCCATGGACATGGAAG